>NC_056742.1:22295319-22415319 GCF_019279795.1 Protopterus annectens | reverse complement strand
TTGCTGTTATTGAAGGGGGGAGGGTATTCCAGTTTTTAGCAACTGTGTGGGAGAATAGTGCTTTTCCTGCAGTATTATTAGCTCTAGAGATACTGAGGAGTGATTTTTCATTAGAGCAGAGGGGGCGATTTGCTATGTATTAAGTTAGTGGTTGCCCTAGTGATGGGGTTTTATCTGGATATTTTAGAATGTTGTAAGTAATGACTAGCTGGTGGAAATTGAGAAGTTGTGGAAATTCTAACTATTGTAGATCCCTAAGAGCTATACAGTGCTGTGTTCTGAAGGAGGAGTTGTTAGCAAACTTGGCCATCTTATTATAGCATGAGTCAGGTTTATCCAGGGCAGTTTTTCTGATATGGGAAAGAATAGGTGCTGCATACATTAGTGTGGCAACAGGTGAGTCTGTGCTTGGGTGATTATAGCTTGATCTGAGAGGAAGTTTTTGAGCCTATAGAGTGTACCCATTTTTTTGTGAACCTTTTTGATTGTTTGGGATATATGGACATCGAAGTGAAGGGTTTTGTCAATTTCAATACCCAGGAGTTTGGTGTGGGTTGAAGGAGAAATGGTGGTACCATTTCTGAAAGTGATAGTAAAGGAAAGAGGAGTAGTTTTTGATTTGTTGGGGGTAAATAGCAATAATTTAGTCTTGTTGGGGTTCAGGATGAGTTGGATGCCAGTAATCTGTTTTTCCACAGAGCTAAAGGATTCTTGGGTGAGTTGTTGAAGGGAGGGGAGGGAAGGAGCTGAGCAGATTAGAGTGGAATCCTCTGCATACTGTATAAATGAGGCCTGCTTGGTTGTGGTATGTAAGTTGCTGGTGAAAATAGAAAAGAGAAGTGGGCCTAGTATGGACCCTTGTGGTACACCTATGGAAGTTGGAAGCTGAGGGGAAGGTATACCTTGCCATTGGACAGACTGCTGCCTGGCAGATAGATAATTCCTGAACCAGGCAATAGTAGGTGGAGCAAAGGATAGGGAGGCTAGAGAATCTAGTAGTATGGTGTGTGAGACCATATCGAATGCATTGGAGAGATACAGAAATATGGCAGATGTGAAGTTATTATTATTCCTGTGTTGGTTACCTATGTTAGTAAAGGAAAGAAGAGCAGTAGTTGTGCTGTGATGTGGCCGGAAGCCATGTTATGTGGTGGACAGGAGTTTGTGTGTGTCCAGGAACTTCATGACTTGAAAGTGAATGCATTTCTCTAAAAGTTTAGAAAGGGGAGAAAAAATGGCGATTGGACAGTAATCTTTGAAGTCGTAAGAATTTCCACCTTTATGAAGAGGGATGATGTATGATACTTTCCACAGTTGAGGGATATAGGATTCTTGTATGGAGCGGTTAATGAGGATGCAGGGTAGGATATGGATTCAGCAGCCATTTTTAGGAAGTTGGCAGGTAAATTATCAGCTGCAAGGGTGGTAGGTTTAAGTTTCATAAGGAGTTTTTTAATTGATGAGATAGGAATAGGTGAGAGAGTTGGGGGATGTTGTTTGGGTGTTTGATTGGTGAATATGAATGGTTATTTTTGGATAATTGGTTAGATAAGGCTACAATAGAGACAATGAAATGGTGGTTAAATTGAGAGGCTATATCAATGCCATTATTGGCTGAGTTGGGAGTAGGAGTGGTAGTTTTGCCTGGTTTCAGTAAGGAGTTGATGGCTTGCCAACATTTTTGTGGGTTTCTTAAGTGTTTTGTTTGGGCATTAAGGGAATAGTTCTGTTTGTCAAGTTTGGTTTGTCTTTTGGCTTTGTTCCTAAGTTGTTGGTAAGTTTGTTTGGATAGGGCAGTGTTTTCCCTCTTCCAGAGTTTCCAGGCCTTATCTCTGGACTTTAGTAGGGCTCTAGTGTCCCTACTTAGCCATGGTGCATAGTTAGCTTTTACTCTGACATTCCTAGTTGGGGCAATACTGTTGAGGACATTGGTAAAGTACTGTTAAAGTAACTGACTGCCTGATCTAGTCCAAGGGTTAGTAGAGGTTCCTGGTTACATTGTCTTAGAATTGAGTTAAGATCCTGAGGATTTAGGTTTATCATGGAAGAAGAAAGGAAGAATTGAGATATTCTGATATCACAGAGACAGGTATATGATATGTAGTGTAAGTGTGTGTGTGTGTGTGTGTGTGTGTGTGTGTGTGTGTGTGTGTGTGTGTGTGTGTGTGTGTGTGTTAGCATGTCTATTGTATGTGGAAGAGTGAATGAATGGGGAGCCTGTGCTAACATGACGCATCAGCTGCCAGTATTTATTACCTCAACAAAGTGCTGATCTGCATATGCAGTAGTTTACAGTACTTCAAAGACATGCATATTAGCCAGTAATAAGGTCTTTCTGCACTGTGGCTAATGCGTCCTCGAGACAATTATTCTGAATGTATTTTACTTCCTTAAAAGTATTTTTCTTCCCTTTGGAACAAAAATTAACTTGCCTCCCTGTATTGAGTTTTCTGAATGTTTAGTTATTTTCCTAAATCTGAAAGGTAACAACTTGTGGGCCATATCTGGGTTGCATGGCTAGGCTTTTAAGAGTCCTAGTGGTCATTAGCCTAGTATATACATATGAACCTACCAACCTTCCAATCTTTCCAGAAATCTGGTCAATATTTCTTAGTAACTTTACAAATTTTGCATGTTTATGGAATACATTTCCAACATCTAATATATTGGAATCCACCTTAGCTGAGCTATCATTATTCCATCATAAAATGAGATGCCATTTACCAACAGCAAGAATCTTTGGAAAGCAATTGCAAATCTCTTTTTCTAATGGAGTGGCATAACAGCAGTGTCCTAGTCTTTCAGGTAATGCCATTATCACATTAAGAAAGAGTTAGAGTGCATACCGTGTGAAAAAATCCTTACAACTATCAGATACATTTAATTTTACATAAAAGCATGACTCATAAAGTCACTACATTCTGGTATTTTGGTGTAAAACCTACAAAATATCAATATATTTGGAAAAATACAATGAAAGCAGTGGACTGTTTTTTTAAAATCAGACAGTGGTGCTTTTTTATTGTTTAAATGCAAGTATATTGTTTGGTTAAAGAATTATTTTATTATAAAACTACAATATCAAATACATGATTCTGTCACTTGAGTTACATAATTTAAGCTGAAAGATAAATAAAATATAAATAAACTTCATATAAAATACAGATGCCCATTTCACAAATGCAATAAGAAACTTAGGCATATGCACTGTATGGGTATTGCTAACACCCAGAAAATTGAAAGGCACTTGGCCCATGGGCTCATAGGTTCACAGGTACTTATGTGGCTCTCAATCTGTGAGGATCTTAAGAAGCCTAGCCCTTGCATTCCTATGGTAGTTTCTTACCCTTATAATTTGTGTACAAATAACCCAGAGATGGGCAGTACAAGGGCATGTGGGGAGTTTTATATGTTGTTTCTATCCATGAGGGACATGAGTGCTAAACTGGAGGTGGATTTGTGGTTACCTATTCACCTGCATTTCTTAGTTTGAAATAGTGTAGGAAGTACTTTACTTTACATGGAGTGGAAGATGGTTTCATAGAAGCAGAATTCTCTGTGATACATACCTATCTCTCCAACGTGTTCGGTTTATGTTGCAGAAGAAATTGAAATCCCTTCAGCTGGTAATTATGCCACCATTAGAGATGAGACTGTGTAATAGGTGCTGCCTCATAACTTCCCAGAAGTGGAGTAATAGCTCTTAGCATAGGTTCATAGGTTCATAGGTAGGTACTATGCTATTGGCCCAAGGGCCTAAGTAACCCTAGCCAACAAGGTTCCCTGGCTTACACCATCCAAGAAAGTCAATTTCCTGTGCTCCTAATGAGCAGAGCCACAGAAGTGATCCCCAGGGTGTATTTCCTATTTCGCATCCTCTCATCAAGATTTTTCTTGAAGAGTGCTAATGAGGAACTTTGCTTGACATAGATGGGTAGCTTGTTCCAAAGTATAGGAAGTCTCTGGGACAGGAATCTAGCCCTCCAGCAAGTCCTCTTTATTGTGGTGACAAGATTTAGGTCCCTACAGCATGTAGCTCAGAGAGATTGGGATTTTTTCAGGTGTAGCATGTCCAACAGCTCTGGGTTTAAAATAGCTTTATATGTTAGGCAGAGATCTCCTTGGAGTAGGCGATATGCTACAGAGTAAAGCTGGAGTTTTTTGAGATGGTCGGTGTAGGGCATCTGTTTGAGGCCAGTAATCCTCTTTGTGAGGTACTTCTGCGGCCTTTCCAGCTGCTCCAGATGTCTTGTGAGGTACATTCCAAAAGGGGCGTTGTACTCTATAATGGGTCTAAAGAGTGCCGAGAGAAGGGGAACAATGACCTCTTTTTTACTGGATGAGAACCATTTTGTGATGAGGTGTGCCACATAGAATGATTTCCTGACTACTGTGGCAATGTGATTATCAAAGGAGAGACTACTGTCCACCTGGGTCCCAAGGTCTCTTATCACGCATTCGGCATTAAGTAGGCTGCCGTTTATGTGGTAGTTCATGGGTACAGAGTTTTTACCAAAGGGGATGACAATGCACTTTTTGGCATTGAGCTTGAGGCCATGCCTCTGACACTAGGCATCTGTCTCAATGAGGCCCTTCTCTAGGATGTCCACATCATTTGGGGACTCGACTATGGCTCCTAGTTTGCAGTCATCTGTGAGCGTCAGTAGCCAGAGGCCTTCTGTGTTAGCCAGTACTTGAGAGAAGTAGATACAAAACAGGAAAGGTCCCAGGACTGAACCCTGTGGTACTCTATTTGTCACTTTTTTGAAGTCAGATTTGGAGTCTGCAACTTTTATAGTGTGGGTTCTGTCAGTGAGCCAGTTGGCAACCCATCTTGTGACGTAGAGATTTACACCTAGTTTAGTGAGTTTACCTATAATTCCAGAATGGGGGGTGGTGTCAAAAGCCTTGGCGAGGTCAAGATAGGCTGTGTGAACCACCTTACCCTCATCTACGGCTTTAGTGACTGCCTCAAAGGAGTTGATCAGGTTCAGAAGGCATGATCTGCCTTTCACAAACCTAAACACCATCATATCTTACTGTTGTACATATATTTTTTTAAAATCCACACCAGAGTACAAATGGAATAAAGACAGCTCCATTAAATCTAGTAATCTTTTTCCCACCTTTATCATTGCTTTTCTTTTTAGCATTTGAGATTCTGCTTATAGTTTAGAGTAAAGCACAACTTCAAACATAGGCAAAACAATGCAGCTCTGTAGGCATATTGTTTTGAACTAAATATTTATTTGCTTGTGTCTGGCTTGGACACCTGTGGCTGCAAGACTTGGATTGCTTCTAAAACCATCTGGACCTACAAAATTGATATAAGTATATTTTTTGCAATGGTTCTAACTGTTATAATGATATTTAACACTTCTGTGCTGCATTTATTTTGTTGAATTTATCACTGTTTTTCAGCCTGCACGTTTAAAGAAGCTCCATCTGCCTGTTACTGTACTGCTCTTAGGTTATTTTACCAGTATTCTGCAAAATCTGTTTTGAGTTTGTCAAAGTTCTTCCGAGTCTGCCAAAATATTTATAAGTTTTTTAAAGTTTTTGTGTGTTGTAAATATTTCTCAGGGGTAGTGAACTTATTTCCAAGGACTCCTGATACTGCAGGAATTCTTTCATCTATTCTAAAGCATTTCTTACTGCACTTGAGCTCAAAGCCAGTTTGTTTTACATTGGGGGGGGTATGCACTCTGGTGGGAGCAGAGAGCTAAAATCAATCTAACAAGGTGGGAACTACTGGTCAATAACTTATTGTAGTTTTATCTGATTGGCCTGAGGGTTTAATTTTATTAAAGTCTTTCATCCTGCTGGTATAAAAGCCTTGTGTTTGTGCATAATGCGAACTCAGTTCCCCATGCTTGCATATAAGCAAACCTCTCTGATTTAAAATCCTCCATGGGAAATGCTCTCCATAATCTCTCACTGTTCACTGCTGCTCAAAGAGCTGCCAGTTTGTGCAGAGGGTGATGCGACTGCAGGTCATTTATTTATTGACCAAGAAAGTCCACTGGGTCAGAATAACCCATTTTCAGTGGAGGCCTGGGGAGAATAGTTACAGTAACAAATTAAAAATTACTACAGAAAATAACTAAACAAAAAATATTATACAACAGAATAAGATTTACAATAATAAGAAACTATACAAATATAAACAGCATTTTTTAGTGATAAAAATATGCAGAGTACAACGTCATTATGCAGTGAAAATAAATGACAGTAGAACTTGCACAGTATATAAATGGATAACTTGTTGAGGACATTCAATATAAACAATCATGACAGCATATTCTGTACAATATGAAGGAGATTATACTTTTGACTTGTGGAAGTTACTTAAGCATTAAATATTGATTAGTATACTTTGTTTAAGAGAAAGTCACAGAAGTAGAGTTCGTTTACTAGTATTTCAGCTGATATAAAAAAGGAGTATTCTAGTCAGTAAACTCATTGGTGTTGGTTTATGGTAGTGTGAAGCTCTGGTCACAAGGACAGATTATTAAGAAAATTATATGTTAGGGTGACTATGAATGTTTTCATAGACTTAATTTGTGTTATGGAGGGGGGTAGGGCATTCCATAGCTTTGTTATGGATTAAGAGTGCACACTTTGTCCAGCTCTCTTATTGGGTTTGTATACAGAAAGAAGCTGTTTATTAGTAGATCAAAGATTTCAGGTTGGGATGTAGGATTGTGCAATAGAATTTTATGATGGGTAGTTATTTAGATTGTATATTAATTTATGTGCAAGAGTTAGCAGAGTGTATTGGAGGTAATGTGGGAATTCAAACCATTTTAATTCTTTAATGGTGTGACAGTGGTGAATGTGGTTTTGCAGTCCAGAAGCAAATTTGTCAATTTTATAATAGCTTGATTGTAGTTTAATGCTTAAGGATGCATGGAGGTTGGTAAATATGGGGGAACCATAGAGGAGTGAGGGAAGTAGGAGGCAAGTATAATACTAAACACTCTCATTTTGACCTTTAAGTCATTCTCCCTTATTCCTTCCCTTCTAGAAATTGTGCTTCCTTGCCTTACATAGCATAGGCTAGATACAGACCTGCTGAATCTAGATTGTTTGGTATCACTATGCTCTTAAACCAGACATCTTACATTAAGAGGGTCTCCACGCACCCTTGTGGCAGAACTGTGTAGCACAGGATCCATATGAGTTGGTGACTGCTGGAGAAAAGCTCAGTCTAGGGCTTTCCCATTAGTAGCTATGTTAAAACCTTAAATTTGCCTGTATATAAGCCTCACATTTGCATGGGTTTGCACTCAGTTTACCAGAGCTGGTCAACATTTGGAGACTTTAGTCAGATGTCTGGTGTGCATCTACACTGAAATCCAAGGCATCCACTAAAAAAAAAAAATAAAAAGTAAGTGTATTTTAAGCCAGCACTGCACTTTGTTAACTTCATTTAATTGAATTATTGCTTCATTTTTGCTGTTTGTGACTAAGTCCAGCTAGCCTACTTTCTTCCCAAACAACACATTCAGAAAAATCCTGCCACAGTGGATGGGCAGTTTCCCATAATTTCTCCTGCCAGTTTGACTGATATGGGCATCTTGAGGCAATGAAGCAAATGACAAACATTTACTCCTAAAGCAAACTAACATCCTATGTGAGAGATCCAAATACACTGGAATTGGAGTCAATTCTCTCATGTAATAACAAACTAGGCATCAAATAGATTGTCAGCATACATGCTTCACCTCTCACATAAAATAAGGTCACAAAACATAAATCCACATACATGGAGATAGTCACTAAAAGCCTACCAAAAGATCAGATACCTCCCAAACACACATCACCCACACTCACAAAAAGCACAAAGGAAACCACTATGCATATCAACACACACTCATGTCTCAAAAAATAAGCCTCTAAGGCAAAACACTTGGTCATAGGTGACTCCACAGTGAGACACACAGATGTACCCCTCACCAGAATGGACAAGGAGAATGTAATAGTCAGCTGACAATCAGGTGCCAGAATCTGATAAATCATGCATGCACTCAAGTCACTCGAGTACCATTATGATTTTGTCATAGTCCATGTTGGAGTGAATGACTTAAGACATACCTCTCTGGACTATGAGAAGAAAGACATGATGGAACACTCTGATTATGTGTCCCAGACAGGTATGTGCCTAGCCCAAAGAAGTATCCTACCCTCAGCCAGGATGATGCCAAAATATAAACAAAAAATGATTGACTTCAACAATTGGCTCAGCTTCTGGTGTCAGCCTGAGAGGATATAGTAGATAGACCCAGCTGCTTTGCTAGAGATGGTCTGCACCTGTCCCCCTAGGCTTTCAGATACTGGCAAAGGACCTTGCCTCCCCATAGTGCCTTTTTTAGGCAATGTCAAAATAACAAATTTTCCAATGTAAGAAAATCTAAATGAAGCAAACTCAGGGTTATTCTGCTTAATGCTAGGAGTTTTAAACACGAAACTCCACTCCCTGGAAGAACTCCTCACTTTAAAGGATGCTGATGTCTGTGTAGTTACCAAGACATGGTTCACGGCCGCTGACAGCATCCCAGCTGTGCAAGGCAACAGTGCCTTCCACATGTTCAGACCTCAAAATGAGTGTGAATAAACCAAAGGTGGAGGTGTATCTATCTTCATTAAAACCAAATACACTTCAAGACAGAGTCAAACAGCATGACTCTGTCGAACTACTCCATGTCCAATTAACTATTTGGAAAGTTCCATACCACATCATTGCTAGCTATAGATCCCCTACCATGAACCAGGATAATCACACGCCCTACCTCAATTCACTGGAATCCCTCACCACACAACCCACTACCTTAGTCATGGAAGAATTCAACTAGCCTTCCATAGACTGGAGGATATGCACAAGCAAAAGCATTTTTGCCCAGAGGTTCCAGGACTTTGTTAACACAAATGTTCTGGAACAGATAGTCTACACCCCCACTAGGGGCTCTAATGTTCTGAACGTAGCATTTACCCACATGGGGGGTCACTGTTCTTCCCCATTTGTGATGCTCTCCCAGGTTTGGTCAGACCTCAAATCAGTCTCATGTGAAGTAACTACTGGAACTGACACCCTCACAGGAACAAAAGTTATAAACAACTTTACCAAAGCTAACTACAGCCTACTAAGCAATGGTAAAAAAAGCTGCATACCAAATGCAATTGCAGACATCAATGGTTACTATGCAGACCTGTACACAAAGGCCCTGTGCAAACACTTAAGCAACTGCATAAACTCTGCTGTACCTGACTGGAGCAAAACCAGGTCTTCCCATAAAAACAAGCTACCATGGTGATCTTCAAGTATAAATGGATTATGCAACAAGAGGAGGAAACTCTTGTCCAAAAGGAAGGGGGATATCAATCTGCAGAGGAAGAGTTCCCTCCTAAGCCTTAACAAGAAAACCAGAAATCTTGTAAAGTCTTCTGAAGCAAATTACAAAACTAAAATCATATCCCTAGCCAAGAATAATCATAAGGCATTCTTTAACTATAAAAGTCCAAACCTGGAGTAAACAAACACGGCTCTCTTGATATTAAATAAAAGACTAAACTTTTATTTGGGCACAAACTACTGAGCTCTTTCGTGCCTCTTAGGACTTCTACAGACAATGCAAACACTGCAAAAATCTCAATAAAAAGGGGTTGCCTCACCCACATTATTTCACAGCAACCAATCATATATCTGCAGCAATTAAAATTCACCTGCTGGCAATAATCAACAAATGTATTGTGAAGTCAAAGACTTCACTTATCAACTAGCTGAGAAAATCCTTACATGCAAAACAGAAAGTCTGAAATTACACATAAAAAATAAAATAAAATAAAAGCTTTAATTCTCACTTTTACTACTATCAACAACTATATAACCATACAGAGAAGTGACGGCAGCAAACTTCAGTAATAAAATTTTGTTACTTTCTCACATATAAAACTACTGACATCAACCTTCTCACAGTTGTAATACTAGAGTACACCAAAAGATGGCAGTCATGTACTCCATACAGAAATGTATTCCAAAATTCCTAAGGCAAACACCTAACACTCACATATCAGGCTAAAATTAAAAAAAAAATCAGCAAGCATTAAATTTCCTATCCATTAAAACAACTAGGGGTACATCTATCAGTAAATAATATTGGCAGTACATCACAAAAAAGCTAAAATACTATAAGAGAAATAGTTGGATATACCCTAGTAGTAGCATTCTTAATGTTTCAATGGCCTCTCAGTTAAGTAAGGTTTCAGGGACACTAGTTCATTCAGGCCATATCCTCTATCTGCCTGCAATATAATTATCCATCTAATCTCACATTTCTCTGTGTAGTTCTTATAATTTCCTAATCTAGCCCTTCTAGTGGTCATTTCAACAGCTATAAAGCTAAACTTATGTCTGCTGCCATATTCATGTGTATGCCTAGCTAGGGCATTCCCCTCGTCTTCTTTATTGATCACATAAATATGCTCTATAACCCTTTCTCTGCGTGTCCTATTAGTTTTGCCAATATAAAAACATGGGCACTCTCTACATCTGACTAAGTAGACTAGGTCTCTAGATCTACAATCTACATAGTGATTAAACACAAACACTCTCCCCGTAGTTGGATGCATAAACTTATTATCATTCAACATATATGAACAGAAATTAAAGCTTCTACATCCAAAAGTACCCTTCCTTACTGATTCTATTCCTTTCTTCTTATTATTCTCAAAGCAGAGTAATCTCTTAAGAGATTTGTTATTTTTATAAGAATAACTCGGTTTAGTACCCACTATCTTCTTTATCTTCTTATCAACTAATAGAATCTCCCAATTCCTTTTAATAATCTCAACAACTGCTCTATTGTCTGTGGAATAGGGTATAACAACTCTACAGGTATTATCTGCACTTTTAGAAATATGATCATATTCCTTTCTTCTTTCAATATAGGGTCTACCTTTCTGTTTCCTATCCATAAACATAGCATCATTCAATTTCCCATATTCACTCTTCTTATAACCCCTTTGACATAAATCTCCTTTTAGAGTGCTAAGTGCTTTCTCACAATTTGTGTCCATACTAGTTAATCTAGATACTCATAACCCCTGTCCTAGTATAATGTTGTTATATATATATGAGGGGGGTGCATACTAGTACGGTGTAGAAGATTATTTCTTCTGCATTCTTTCCTAAAAATGTCAGAATGTAGCCTATTACCTCCCTTAAACACTGTTACATCAAAGAAATCAATCTTATCCCTTATTGCCCACAAACTTAAGAAAGTCAGTGGAATGGTTGGTATACTCTATAAATTCGATCAAACTCTGTTCAGTTCCTGTCCATACAAAAAAGACATCATCTACGAATCTTTTGTAAAAGGGAATGGATCGTCTCCTGCTTTTTATATCCAAGATGTAAGTCTTTTCCCACTTCGCCATCACAATGTTAGTGTAAGAGTTGGCGCAGGGTGTACCCTTTGCCATTCCCTTTTTTTGTAGGTAATATCTGTTCAAAAAGTAAAGCATTATTGCTCAGGACTAACTCTAATAAAAAAACATGTCATCAAAGCCCTTCCACTCTCTGTTCCTGCTTCATTAACAAATGACCTCACATATTCACCTCCTTCTCCATTGGGTATAGACATGAATAGTGAGGCCACATCTAAAGTGACCAAAAAATGTTCCTGATCATAACCACCTGATGCAGTAAATTCAGCTAATGTCACCAAAAACTCTTGGTATCTTTTACTACAGTTGATCTAACATTCACTAAAGGTCTTTAGACTTTTTCCAAAAAATGGATATAGCCTCAGTAATCCACCCCCTTCTCGAAACTATTGGTCTTAGGGGTGGCCTGACAGGATCCTTGTGAATTTTTGGCAGCCCCCTAAAAGAGGGGATGACCGGCATCTCAATGAGAAAATAATTATATAAATCTTCAGTGATCACCCTACTCATGAGAAAATCATAAAGATCTATCTGTAGCTTCTTATTTAATTTACACCAAACCGGTGTCTGCCAACCACCACAAATCACCAACCAACCAAAAACTGGAACTGGAAGTGAAGCAAAAGAACCTCTTCCAAAATTGGTTTTAAACGTTTTAATCCACAGTAAAACACAGTAAGCCACGCAAAAAAATACACAATGAACGCCTTCTCACTCAGCGTTTTCGTCACTACTGGACTTCATCAGATGCTGAAACAAAACAACAGTTCCTAGTTACCCTTTTATATATTATTTAAAATCAATCAACCAATCTATTACAAGCCTTCATTACATACTATTTAGTTACTCATTTATTGTTCATAAAAATAAATAATTCTAAAAAACACACAATTGTTATATTAAATAATCCTAAAACTTTTTTTAAAAAATCCTTTTACCTTATTTGAATATTTAAATAAATATATTTATAAAATTGCTTTTTAAAAAATGAATAGGAAAAAATAGATAGATAAGAAATACATATATATATATATTCCTTCATTGTAAACCTGTATGTTTCTATGCAACTGTGGTGCCACCTCCTGGTTGCTTTTTTTATTACACCTTTTCCTTCATATTTTTTTTAAAGGATTTTTTAAAAAAAGTTTTAGGATTATTTAATAAAACAATTGTGTGTTTTTTAGAATTATTTATTTTTATGAACAATAAATGAGTAACTAAATAGTATGTAATGAAGGCTTGTAATAGATTGGTTGATTGATTTTAAATAATATATAAAAGGGTAACTAGGAACTGTTGTTTTGTTTCAGCATCTGATGAAGTCCAGTAGTGACGAAAACGCTGAGTGAGAAGGCGTTCATTGTGTATTTTTTTGCGTGGCTTACTGTGTTTTACTGTGGATTAAAACGTTTAAAACCAATTTTGGAAGAGGTTCTTTTGCTTCACTTCCAGTTCCAGTTTTTGGTTGGTTCTTATTTAATTTGTCAAGCTGTTAAGCTGTGATATACTGATATGAATCACCTTTGCTAAGTAAATCATTTATTCCCATTCTATATTGCTCACTGTCCATGATCACAGTTGCACCCCCCCCCTTTGTCGGCTGGGCATATCACTATTGCTTTATTATCCTGCAATTTCCTCAGGGCCTCACGTTCGACTTTTGTAATATTATAATGACTATGAACTCTATTAGCATAATTTGTCAGTTTTAACAAATCACTTTCACATGCCCTCTCAAATGCTGTTAATAACAGATGCATCGAATGACTAAACGTGAACGGCTTTTTAAATACATTTACATCATTACATTCATTGTTCCCGAACAACAGTTTAAACATGACATTTCTACTGAACATTTTTATATCAATGACAAAATCAGTACTATCAGTATGTAATGATGGCACAAAGGACAAACCCTTTTGTAATAATGTAATTTCAGATGGTGATAGCACATACTCGGATGTATTATACACTAGTCCCTCTTCATGAAATGCCATGGCTTCTTCATCTGCACTCGTATCTCTCCTTGGTCCTCCAACGATTTCCTTCTCTTCCTGGAATGGTATTGTTGGTTTGGTGACACTTTTGTTTCTCTGAAAGGCAGTGGAAACTTTAAAAACTGTTGGTTTCCAAGTTATTCTCTATCTCTCGTACTTTTCTCCAAACAACTTATGCTTGAATCACTGGCCCTTTGCCAATGGTAGTTTTTGCTTGAACATCTATTGTTCCCTCCTTCTACACCTCCTCTGAGTGGTTGCCACTCATAGATGGTATTGGATTTGTTTTTTGTACTGGTCCCTCAAGCTCTTTCCTGGACTTTGCTCCTCCTCATGTTTGTTGATTTGTGGTGGACGGCTCATTCAAGCTCCCATTAGTTGTTGGTCTCCTCAGCCATGAAAAGACCTCCCCTCTCTCAAAGTCTCTCAGATCTCATTCCAACTTTTTCATTTTATGCATCTGCTCTTTCTGTTCAAAGAGCAGCACATTTGTATTTAAATTACTCTCAAAGGCTTAATACCTCTTAGCGTCTGAGAGTTCATGTAGTTGTTGCTGCAAACCAAGAATATGGGCCATCAACTCCTTCTCAACTATAACGTACTGTTCCACTAAGAGCCGCATATAACTTGTACTAGTTTCCAGATTTAACCGCTGCCACTTTAATAATAAATCTGGATAGAAATGTCCGTGCGTGGGCATTTTCAAAATGCGCAGTCCCCTAGGGACTATTTTGAAGCAGATACATGCCTCCAAATGTTGACATTGCCATTGTATTTGATCAACTTAAAAACATTAGTCTATTTCACGACTTATCTTCATAATATTTTGAATATTAACCACATCAGGTTTGTTATCATTGTCTTTACTCAGATTATCTATCTTAAAAGCTAGTAATGGATTATTCTTAGAAAGTAACAGTCTTTTCAGTCCATCAGATCTACCTTGTGCAAACTTCCTTTTCGGTCCGTATTCTAAGTTTATCTCAATGCCTGTGGCCATGCACCCCTGCTTGCTGGATACAGAAACCAAAAGTACAAAACACAAATCCAAAAGCAGCTGGGGAAGAAGCTCTCCCAAAAAAAAGCAAAATGCAGTAACAAAAGTCCAAACTGGGAGTAAACAAACATGGCTCTCTTGATATTAAATAAAAGACAAAACTTTTATTCGGGTACAACCTAGTGAGCGCTTTCGTGCCTCCTGGCACTTCTTCAGACAATACAAACACTGCAAAAATCTCAATAAAAAGGGGTTGCCTCACCCACATTATTTCACA
This sequence comes from Protopterus annectens, assembly GCF_019279795.1. NCBI lineage: Eukaryota > Metazoa > Chordata > Ceratodontiformes > Protopteridae > Protopterus > Protopterus annectens. The sequence goes on along the minus strand of NC_056742.1, from coordinate 22,400,603 downwards.
GCAACCAACCATATATCTGCAGCAATTAAAATTCACCTGCTGGCAATAATCAACAAATGTAATGTGAAGTCAAAGACTTCACATATCAACTAGCTGAGGAAATCCTTACATGCAAAATAGAAAGTCTGAAATTACACAAAAAAATATAACAAAATAAAATAAAAGCATTAACTCTCACTTTCACTACTATCAACTATATAACCATACAGAAAAGTGACGGCAGCAAACTTCAGTAATAAAATGTTTTACTTTCTCACATATAAAACTACTGACATCAACATTCTCACAGTTTTGCTATACTCTAGTATTACAATTTTTATTTTATATTTCATGTGTAATTTCAGACTTTCTATTACCTTTGGATATTACCTTGTCTTCCTAGGTTTAGTGACTGTGTGTCACCACATGTATTGATTCCTTCTGGCAGTCATGGTTCTTCATTCTTCTGATACCCATTAAGTTATGTGTGACCATATAAAATGGATCATGGTCCACATTTTACATAAGAATTTAAAAAATCAAGACCTGAACATAGCAGTTTAACTAATGGCATTTTACCTGAAGTATTATTGCTTAAATTGATTATGTGGATATAAGCATCTATAAAAGACAAAACATTTGGGAGTAATTTCCTCAATAATGTAGTTATTTCAGACAAATTGCCTAAACCATTTTGAGATAATATTGTGATGGCAGCTATCGAAATAGTGATGGTCTGTTCTTCATGCTCAGCAGACAAAGGAAAACCTCATTTGCCAGATGTTCATTTCCCTAGAAAAATAAAGCAGTTCAAAGTGTAGAGGTATAGCTTCCAGTTTCCCTACATTTCCCCCAAAACTTCATTATGTAATCATTAAATGCATCTTAAACTCTAGCAATTCTTACCTCAATGTAATCATTCAGATAGTTTGCTTGCTGCAAAATTGATGAAGATCCTGATTCATAATGAATGAGCTGGGAAGCAAGAAACCTGAAATTCCCAAACTGCTGTACTCTAGTAGCAAATGACATTGTCTGTCTCTGGTGAATGACACATCACAAAATACAACATCTGATAAAGCAATTTACCCCTCATAAGATGGATCAATGATCATGTGCACTGTACTTTTTATATGAAGTGTCATAGGATTTGTAATGAAAAATTATTGGCTATGTCTAAATGATATTTTCTTAATTTTGAAGACCATGTGATATCGCTTGTGTCTATTAAATATATCCTATTCTATATTAACATTGAGAAAGAGACCATTCATTGATTAAAAATCGTCTACATACATGCCTACTGACAGTTGCATAGAAGTGATATCTTCTTTATCTGAAGTACTACCAACACTCTTAAAATATAGTCCACAAGAGTTGTTTGCCTGTAATGTTACCCAAAGCATATTAAAAAATATACTCTACTCTAACAGAATTTTTGAACCTATGGACAAGTAACATCTATCAGATGGTTAGACCTTCAAAGGTTTCCATATGTCCTTAATTGGAAAGCAAGAACATCACATACTAGATGACCACCACTTCAGAAATGGAATATTTTCCTTCATTCTTATCCGCAAAAAGATAAGGAAAGATATGGCTGACACTAATAAGTCCAGCTAATGTTAGCTGCTGAGAATATCTTCAAAACAACTAAGTTTTTATAGCAACATTATCACAGATGTCTTTGTGAATTTTCTTCCCTTCTGCTTCTAGCTTATGAGGAAATATGAAATCAACTTTAAATTGTTGCAATTTTAAAAGAAAATGTATGAAAAAGTGAAATAAGTTGTATTAAAGCTGCATAAGTTTAAGAAAAATGTGTATAAATGTTTTAAAGATAAAAGTAAAGGAAATTGAATCAAATTGGCCTTTCAAGTAGGCTGCAATATGTGAATCAAAGATGTATAAAAGCATGTACAACTGCATTTGCCTTTGTGAAATTGTAAAAATGCATGCATTGTTATGAGTTTAATACTTCTTAGAGATACAGATATACTTCCAAGTTTTTTATAGCTTGCTTTCTCTTTCTTTCTTTTTCTTTTTTTTTTTAGTATGGACTGTATCCCACTAATTTGTATTCTTTCCCATTAGACATGGAACTGTGGAAACAAGAAAGCATGCTCTAAACATTTGAATCTAAACAAAACTTAAAATATATTCTGTTTGGGACTTATACAGGCACAGGCAAAGTGGAAATTAAGAGAGGTACTACAGTTTTGTTACTGGATTTTGCCTGTTGGAGTGTACATTTGAGGGCAAGCTCAGCTTTTGAGTAAGGACTTGAAATATTTGACTGGAGGCTGACAGCTTTATTGTAAGGGAGCAGTTTATCTGTTTAATAAAAGCACTAAGGAGCTAGTTTATTGATAGCTACTATTGCCTGTGCAATTTCTGTCAGTCTGTTTAAATCTTTATTTTATGTCCTTGTGCAAGTTCTGCAGTGTTTACATATTTTATTATTAAAATGTAAATGTTTGTGACCAATGGATTATTTATTAATTTAAGGATTTACCCATTTTTACCAGTGTACTTTCATCTGTATGTGTATGCCCTTTGAAGGGTGACTGCTTAGAGCTAATTGCTACCATTTTAAACATTTATAGGTTGGTTATTTTAAGAGTAAACAGTAAGATATGTTCTTGCTTTGTTGGTTTAACTTAACTGGTGGCAGCAGTAAGCATGAGAGGTTGGAGTTGGTGGTGCAGATTTACTATTTACCCCTTTCATTAGAAAATATCATCAGTGTATTTACAAGATAACGTTTGTCAAGTTTGAATAACTGATTGGAAGACTGCACTGAAAACCAATGGTCTCAGTATGAGGTGGGTGAAATTCCGGGAAAACAGTGTTTAAAATTTTAAACTGTATCTAAGCAGTGTAAAGTTTATTTGAGAATGGTAGGACTTGGCTATTGCAATAAGCTGCAATGTATAGTTATTGTGCACCCTTAAAGACAATTGTGCACCCATAGCTCCTGATCATCATATTGTTCATCTTTAGGCACAAGTTGCCAGAATCTTAAAAATGAAAGGAAATAGGATTGCTGGTGTTTACCAATACTGTTGCCTAATTATTTTAATAAATAAACCAGTTTACACAGACTGTTGTAACTAAAACTACCTAGAAATACAAGATAAAGTAAAGCAGCAGGATTCTGCTGCACAAGACAGTACTGATTTTTACAATAAATGTGTGCACAGATAGAATGTTAAATGGTCGCATATTTCTTACATATAATTGTTATTGAGTTTTCATAAACACAAATGCATCAAAAATGTTAAACAATATAAACAAATCTAAACTATATACAATGGCCATAATAGAAGTAACTTTGTTAATATATTCACATTTTACCTAACATTTTTTTAAGTTTTAACCAAGCTACTTTTTTATGTGTCATTCTTGTAGTTCTTAAAGTCATAGTCATTAATTCTCTATTACAAACTATTTTGGCCAGTGATATAAATTCCACAAAAGGTGTATTTTTTTTTTACTTTTCCAGTTTGAGGTAATGATTATTCTTGCTATTGCAAGGAGGGACCAGAGGAGGTGCACTTGTGCACTTGGAACATACACTGGAATCGGAGCATTAAATAATAACAATGAGGCAGTGACTTCACATTTATCCAACTACAATGCTTTAATAAAGGATTTGAACTCCAACCAAAAGGGAATTACAGTATTACATTTTATAAACATATGTATCCAGTCTGCATATTCTGCTTCTTCACATCTCCAACATAATGATGTCTCACTACCTGATATTAATGCTATTTTTTTTGGGGGGGGGGGTGAAAAAACTTCTGTGAATAAATTTCCACATGTAAATTTTCCAAAAGGGAGATGATGTAGTTTTACTCACTGATTTAATTATTACTGATTTCTCTTTTTCTGAAAAGCTAGATCTATTAATTTCTTCTGCATAGCTCCATAGGGACTCTTCTGGAGCTGGTAAATCCATTCACAATGTCCTATATAACCTTGACACTGATGGTCCATCATTTATGCGTAGTGTATTGATTTCACAAAAAAGTGTTAGAATTTTGGGTCTAGGTGTGGATTTCACTATTTGATTTATTTTAAACTCATTAACTATATGTTCTCTAAAAGTGTGTATGTTTAACCAGTTTATTTATTTATTTTACATTTGTTGACCGGGATGGTCCGACTGGATACATGTCCATTTTCAGCGGAGGCCCGAGGAGAAAAGCTCCACATTGACAGTAAGTTACATACATGTTACATCGATACATATTGTTTCATTTAGTAATTAATACAAATGAGGAGAAGACATGAAATATATGTATTATAAAAAAAGTCTTAGGAATAACAAACACAGACTACAACATAACTTTTTCTATCCTAGATTGTCCTTTTAGCAAAGATTTAAGGGCTTCCATATATGAACAGAAAAATTCACAAGGAAATATGGGGTTAGGTCAATTGAGAAAAAGGTCTAAAGTTTTTATATTTGGATAGTCCTGAAGAAAAATATGAACTTGGCTTACTGAAGAGGAGTTAATCTGGGTTTGAGCATTGGCAAAGCCAATGTGACTTAAAATGGTATTTTAGACTCTTTTTGAATTGGGTTAGGGAGGTAGTAAAAGTGAGGTTGAAAGGAAGGGAGTTCCATATTTTTCCATTGGCATTGGCAAACAGTTTATCACCCCCTGAGTTACAGGATTTGACTGTTTGTACAAGTAGCCTGTTTGATGAGCGTAGACTGTTGAGATTGGTGTAAGGTATTATAAAATTTTTCAGTGCAGGAGTGTTGTCAGGTTGTTTAAGAATTTTAAATGCTTCTATGAGTTGGTTCTGCTGGAGAAGGTTTGGTAATTCTATCCAACCAAGGTTTCGTAGGTTAATACAGTGATGGGTTCTATAGGGCATGCCAGTTAAAAATCTGGCAATATAATTATAACAACATGAGAGTTTATTTAGGTCAGATTTGTTAAGGTTAGTAAGCATGGGGGAGGCATATAGAAGGGTAGAGAGAAGATGTGAGTGGGCAATGGCAACTTTTGCAATTGGAGTTAGGAAGGATTTTATTCTATATAGTGACCCAAGTTTCTTGTTAACGGTTTTAATAGTTTGGTTAATGTGCATGTTGAATCTAAGTTCATTGTCAATGGTAACTCCTAATAGTTTAGTATAGGAGTCTGGGGAAATAATAGTCCAATTGTTGGATTGTATAGTAAAGGATATGGGAGTGGGTTTATGGGTTGGATGGAAGAGTAATAGTTTGGTTTTGTTTGGATTCAGGATCAGTTGACGTCCTAATAGCCAGTTCTCTACTGCAGTAAAAATGCATTGGGTTGTGGATATTAGGTTAACTGGAGATGTATCGGAACAAACTAATGTCGAGTCATCTGCATATTGAATACAGGTGGCCTCAGGGATGGCTGTGTAGAAGTCATTAATAAAGACTGAAAAGAGAAGAGGTCCCAATATGGAACCTTGAGGAACCCCTAAGGTATTTGGTAAGAGGCTAGAGAGCTTATTCTGCCAGACTACAGCTTGTTGCCTATCAGAGAGATAGGCATGAAACCAGTCCAGTGTTTGGTTGTCTAGGTAGAGAGTTTTCAGGGTGTGATGAAGTAGTCGGTGGTTAACCATATCAATGGCCTTTGATAGGTCCAGAAAGAGAGCTGAGGATATTTTTTTGTTATTCCGGTTATGGTTTATTGTGTCAGTAAAAGAGAGGAGGGCAGTAGTTGTACTGTGGTTGGGTCTGAAACCATGTTGTGAGCTGGTTAGTAGATTGTTCTGGATAAGATAGTATAGAAGTTGTTTGTGTACACACTTTTCCATGATTTTGGCCAGTGGTGACAATATGGCTATTGGCCTGTAATTTGATAGTTCTGTGGATGAGCTGCCTTTGTGGAGTGGAATTACATAGGATATTTTCCATATTGAGGGGATTGTGGATTCTGTTATGGTTCAGTTAATTAGGCTTGAGATGGGGTAAGCTATGACATCTGCAGCTTTTTGCAAATATTCGGCTGGGAGAAGGTCTGCAGAGAGGGTAGTTGGCTTTAGCTTCTTCAGTAAGGATCGTATAAAGGAAGTGGAGACAGGTTGGAGGTTGAAGGAGGGTAGAGTCTTAGGGATGGAATCCGTTATTGGGGAGCTGGTAGCGGATAGTTGGTTAGCTAAAGATTGGATAGTGTCAGTGAAGAAAGTATTAAAGGTATTAGCTACTTCTTGTGGGTTTTTATCACATAGCATTCCTGGGGTAGGAGTGGAGGATTTACCTGGATGGAGAAGATTATTTAAACCCGCCCAGAACTTTTGAGGGTTGTTTTGGTGTTTATATTGTAGTTGGCAGTAATAGTTTTTTAGTCAAGTGATATGGCTTTTTTTGTCTCATTTCTTTGCTGTTGGAATTTAATACGGTCTAGGGGTGACTTGGTTGTGCGCCATTTGTCCCAAGTTTTGTTTCTAAGTTTGATTTTGGATTTGGAGTCATTTGTTAGCCAAGGTGCTATTTGTGTTTTAGTTTTGATTAGTCTTTTTGGGGCGTCAGAATCAAGTATGGTTAGAAATGTGGTATTAAAATTTGTTACTGCCTCCTCTAGGGGGAGATACTTAAGAGTTGACCAATTACAGGATTTAAGTTCCATTTGAAATTTTGTGAGGTCAAAATGTTTCTTGTTTCTAACTGACCTATACATGGGCAGTTTAAAGCTTACTGCTTTCTTTTTCCTTATGTATGTGATAATGTGATCACTAAGGTCATTTGGAAGGGTCCCAGACATGTACATATGGGGGTGGCTGTTTATAAGTATCCAATCCAGGATACTCTCTTTTTGGTTAGAATTCCCTATTCTGGTGGGGGAAGATATGGTCTGTGAGAATCCATGGAGATTTATATGGGTGGGGTTGGACTCTGAGGAACATAGGTTCCAGTCAATGTTAACATCGCCCAGAATAATGGTTTCTTGAGGGTAGTTGTTAGCTAGCCAGTTAAGAATGTTCTCCAGTGTGTCAGAGTTTTTCCCAGGGGGGATGTAGATCACAATTAGATTTATTCTTTTTTTCTTATTTAGTTGTAGTTTTAGAGCTAATATTTCAGCATTAGAGATCTGGGGTGGTTGAATGGGGTTAAAATTGATGTTAAGTGTGCTTTTGTAAAGCACGGCAATACCACCTCCCTTTTTCTTTGTACGGTCGGCCCTACATATATTGTAGCCAGGTGGTAAGATCTCATTATCTTTGGTCCCTGGTTTTAGCCAGGTTTCTGTTAGACACATTATGTCAGGGAGGTACGTTGCTAAAAGAGCATGTAGGTTGTGTACCTTATTGTTTAGGCTTCTTATATTTAAGTGGCAAATTTGGAGGGAGTTGGTTGACCTAAGAGAAAGTGGTGGGCTATCAGAGTTTGTGGTTGACGAGGGGCCTGGGTTAGGGTGGATGTCTCCATCTTTAGTAATGTTTTTTCTTAGATAATCTAATAGTTTCATGAGTTTAAGTAATAGTTTTTGACCATATTTGGATTTGGGGTGTTTTAGGTTTGGTTTGTTAGGGTACTGGTAATTAGATTTTGGTGTTTTATTGGTTGGATAGTAGGTTATGTGTTTAGTACTAAGTGAAGATAGAGGGGTACTAGTTTGATATTTGGGGTAGTGGAATCCTGAGTATGGCTGGTCTTCATATTTAATTAGTAGGTATAGTATAATTATAAGCGGTAGGGTGAGAGATATAGTTTTTAGTGTTGGCTTTATTATGGTGGGTGGGGCGGACTTCATTATCTTCGGGTGATGGAACATTGCTTTAAAAGGAATGTAGATGTTTATATTGGTAAGTAACGGGAGGGGGAGGGAGGTAAATGAGTAGTGGTTTGGTATGGCTAGAGAAGGGGTGGGGGTGTGGCTAATTAGGTATAAATGTAGGACTACTGGGGACAGGTGGGATATGGGGGCAGGGTGAGGCACGGAGCGAGCCCGAGCATAGCGGGATTAATTCTGCACCAAACTATCCAAGGGCCAGTGAATAAAAGTTTTGATTTATGTTATATCTTGCTATGAGAGAGGTTGTGTCCTGTATATAACTGGGATCAAGAATCTGATATCAGAAAACTAGTCCATTTCCTTTCATTTTTTCTATTTTTTCATGTTATATGAGTCCAAGCATTTATTTTGTTAAAGGGTCTATATTATGATATTACATGCTCAGAAGAGTGAACAACACATAATCGACCCTATGTAAGCGAAAGCTAACAACGTTGAAACCTCAGAACAGTGATTTTTTTCCAAGGGAAAAAAATCACTGTCCAAAAAAAAACTGTAAAACATTACATATTGTGAGATGCTTCACCCCCCCCCCACACCCCCTGACATGAGGGGGCTATGCCCCCCACACCCCTTACTTAAATATACCAACTCCGAGATTGCACTGCAGTGCCAAAAAGGCAAAGTAGTGAAAGCGGCTAAACAAATTCTTTCCCACGGAAAGAATTTGCTGAAAAGCTGCTTCGCTATGTTGCCTTTTCGCACTTTTCAGTTCGACAAAGGCACATTTGACAACCTGCATCAATGACAGCGTAATAGGGAGCCTTTGTTAAAGCTATGGGAAACAAAATAAATAAAAGATTTCTCATCTTATAATTTTTGAACATTAGCTGTTTAAAATTGTTTACTATGTAATTAACAAATGAAGAGAAATGTTTTTTGTTACTTGCATTAAAGCAAATATTTTTTATGACAAGATAAACTTTTTCCACTTCAGAAAACATATCATTATTTATTGTTTCCTCACAACTGTCTAGTAATATTGCTTTATGTAGATTTTTTTCAGTTAGAAGTATATTTGCTATTTAGCCAATGACTTATATTGTTAAAAATAAATGATTCGGTATATAGTTTTAGATGTGGAAATGATGTTCCACCCTCTTCCCAACTTCTGTAATGCCGTGAATGACAAATCCTTGGTTTTTTTTTGTAAACCATAAAAATTTATTAATAGAGAGTTATTTATTTATAGAGAGTTATAAGTTGGTTCATTAGTTTTTTGGAAAGGGGTGCTAGGATGGCTTGAAAAACATACAGAATTTTGGGTAGTATGATCATTTTAAGTAATGATAGCCTTTCTTCCATGGTGAATAACATTTTATTCCATTTAGGTAATCTTTAACGGTGTCTAGTAACATTATAAAATTTGTTTGCCTAGTGTCTTTCCAGTTTGCTTTAATGGCTATACCTAGATATTTAATCATATTGTTAGCCCAATTAAAGTCTCTATATCTGTCCAGAATGAGTATTTTTTTGTTTAACAAAATAGTTTCAGTTTTATTTTGATTAAAACTTAGGCCAGATATCACTTCAGAGTTTTGAAGAGATTCTATAAGATGTTCAATTGAAGTATCTATAATAAGATATCATCAGCGAAAAGCTAGATTTTGGTATTGTACTTTACATTGACATAGAAGCTGCTTATTTTATCATTAGTTCTTATGTAATTAGCTAAGGGCTCCACTGATAGAGCAAATAATAAGGGTGATAGAGGGCACCCTTTCTTGGTGCCTTTCATTATTTTAAGTGGTCCTGACAAGAAAGCTCCAATTTTAATGTGTGATATAGAAGTAGTGGATAATTTCTTCACCAATTTTAAAAAATTTGAGGAAAAGTTATACATTTTTAGAACTTTAAATAAATAGGACCAACTCAAAGAATCAAACACTTTGTCCAAGTCTAGGCTAATAATTGTTAGTTCTCTCTTTTTTTTTGTTTCCATAGTCCATTAATGTTAATAGTCTGATTAAATTGTCTTGGACCTACCTACGTGAAATAAACCCTGTTTAATCATATTTTATTCTTTTTGGTAAAAATTTATTTAATCTATCTGCTAGAATAGATGTAAAAATCTTGTAGTCCACATTCAGAAGGGAAATAGGGTGATAAGATGTTATAAAATTAGGGTCCTTGTCATGTTGCAAAATGGGTGAAATCATAGCATATTTCCAGGAAGGGAAAATGCCTCCATTCTTTCTGAATTCTTCAAAAGCATCTATTAGAATTTCTAAGGTCTCATCTGGAAGTATCTTATATATTTCCCCTATTAGTCCATCAAGGCCAGGGGCTTTATTACTATTTGTTCTTTTATCTTTTATCAATATTGTCTTTCAAAAACTTGTCTCTCATACTATTATCAGTATTATGTAGTTATGTAGTTATGTATTATGTGTTATTTAGTGTTTCATGGTGTGTTCTAAAGGTCTCTAGTATTTCTTTTAAATCTGTTACATGTTTAGGTTTCTTCATGGAATTGTCTATAATTTCCTTAATATGATTAGCTTTTGTCAGGCTTTTAGATTTAAGTGCAAGTCTATGCATATTCTTTGGGTTACTAGAATAGGTTTGTAGCTTTATTTTTTCTAAGTTTATTGCTACTTTGTGATTTAAAATGTATGTGTATGTCCTATTCAGTTGCTCTATTTCAGAAAGTTTTGCAGCATCTTTTTTGTCCAAGTTCTTTTTTAGTGTGTCAATTTTTGACTGTATGTGTATTAGCTCCTTAGCCCATTCTTTTTTTTTGTTTAAGTACCATCTTTTGATTTTACCATATAAGTATGATTTAATTATATCCCAAAGTATAATTCTAGAGGTCTCATTGTTATCATTAAAATCTAGAAAGGTTTTATTTCTTTTAACAGCCATTCTCTGAAATCTTTTAATTTGGTAATGTATGCAGGTAATCCTTGCCAGTATATCAGGTCTCTGGGTGTTATGTGGATTTTGAAAAAAATAGTGTTCTGGTCGGACATTGGGCATGTACTGATCTTGACTTCTTGTATCTTCGATAATACATTATAAGTAACGAATATCTTATCAATAGTTGTTTGGGTGCCATACCTATAAGAGTAATGTGTATATTGTAGGGATTCTGATTCTCTTTTGGTATAAATATCCCTCAGATTTAAAGAGGTAATAAAGTTATTACATTTTTTTGCTGCAGATGATATTTTAAAGTTACCATTCTTAGTATTGTCATTCTTGGAAATAATGCAGTTGAAATCTCCTGCACATATAATATCTTCTTTAGCTTTAAATGAGATTATTTATAAGTACTTGACTGAGTAGCCAAGAAGGGTGGGGGTTGCTATTCTATTTAAATCTGGCTTACAGTTAACCATGTGCAACTGTAAACCACCTCTAGAGTCCAATGCAGAAATTCTCATCTCCAAACTTCAACTTAACAATGCCAAATCCATCTATATTATCTGTATGTATCTACCTCCTGGTAATAACATTGCCACCATGGAAAATATCCTTTGCTGGCTATCCCAACACCTGCCCCAAGAAACCATAATCCTAGGTGATATTAACATTGATTGGAATTGCTATAGTAGTAGCCTCCCTACCACCCACATTAACCTATATGTTTTTTCTCAAACCATCACCTCCCCCACCAGGATAAATAAACATAACAAGAAAGCAAGCACATTAGACTGGATTCTCATAAATAACCATCCTCACATATATGATTCTGGAACCCTCCCTGATGATATAAGTGACCACTCGCTTAACTACATCATCAGGCATAAAACCAATGCTCCCATTCCAACTACTATCAGAAATATCAGATCCAAAAAGAACTTTAACCCTGATCTCTTCCAAAGGGAACTAAGAGCATGCAATTGGTCTCCCTTAAGACACCTCCCTTTAGAAGAAGCTGTTAAATACTTTAATTCTAACTTCCTTGCCATTCTTAACCACCATGCTCCAACCCAACTGATTAGAATTAAAATCAAATCTGCCCCATGGCTTTCAAAAGAAACCAAACACAAAATCCATCTCAGAAATAAATATCGGGCCAAATGGAGAATGACTAAGAACCCTGTAGACCATCAAACCTTTAGACAGCTAAGAAATGGCACTAAGAAAGCTACACTTTCTGATGAAAGAAACTACTACCTACAATTTCAACAAGCTAACCATAGCAACCCACAAAAATTCTGGGCAATCATTAACCAATTACTTCATCCAGGTCAATCCACTACACCAAACCCACAAAATACAGACCAGGAAAATCCCATGCATAAAGCCAATACCTTCAATACCTTTTTTACTGATGCTATCTAAACACTAGCTAGTCAGCTATCACCTAATAGCTTCACTTTACCTTCCTATAACTCAACCCCCCCCCTCCATTTCTCGTCCAACCAGTCCCTACAACATATATTCTAACCCTTATCCAAAAACTGAAACCACCCTCTCCTTCAGCAGACCAACTACCTGCTGAATATCTACAGATATCAGCCAAGGCTATTGCCTACCCCATTTCCATTCTGATCAATAGAACTATTAGCGAAGGTCAAATCCCTAGCTTATGGAAAGTCTCCCATATTATCCCCCTCCCTAAAGGTGGACACTCCACTGAACTGTCAAACTACTGCCCCATTGCCCTTCTTTCTCGTTTGGCAAAGATCATGGAGAAATGCATCCATAGGCAATTACTCAACCACCTAATCCAAAATAACTTACTTTCCAGCTGTCAACATGGTCAGACCTTCACACAGCACTACCACTGCCCTCCTTTCCTTTACTGATTGTATTAACAAAAACTGCAACCTCAATAGCTTTCCTCTGCACTATTTATCGACCTGTCTAAAGCATTCAACATGGTAAATCACCAAATTCTCATAAATATCCTCAAATCCCTCTCATTAGATGCACTCTCCATAAAATGGTTCCAGTCCTACTTTAAAATAAAGGCAACATGCTGTATTATGGCACAACACTCTATCTACCCACCTGCTCATTAACCTTGGTGTCTCTCAAGGGTCCATATTAGGACCTCTTCTTTTCTCCATGTTTATTAATGACCTTCATCTAGCCATCCCCCAAGCCACATGCATACAATATGCTGATGACTCCACATGTATATGCTCAGCCAAATCCACTTCTGAACTTCACTCTCTTACCCAGAAGGTATTTAACACAGTTGAACAATGGTTCACACAGCATTGCCTTCTCTTTAACCCCCAAAAAACTAAACTCCTCCTTTTCAATCCTACCCACAAGACCTCTCCTTTTGATTTCTCAGTTACAATCACTAATGTACCATTATATCACCAGACCCATCTACCAAATTACTTAGTATCACCATTGACAACAACCTGAACTTTGACATCCATATCAACAATACTATAAAATCTGTCAACAAAAAAACTTGGCTCTCTCTACAGGATTAAACCTTTCCTTTCACCTACAGCCAGAACAACTATTGCTCACACTCATCTAATCTCTACACTCTTCTATGCCTCACCCATTTTTACTAATCTGTCTAAGAATAACCTCAACAAATTGGAAATGTCCTACAATAACATTGCCAGATTTTCTACAGGCAACCCATTTAGAACCCACCATTGCATTAATTTAAAACAGCTAGGATGGCTTGAACTACAAAACCTGCTTAAATTCCACCAACTAACCATTGCCCATAAGACTCTTTATTGACCTTCCAATACTCCTATTCTATCTACCTTCATCACCCCTATAATAATCTGAAGTCCTTACGTTCATCACACAAACTTCTTGGACACACCTCTAAACCTAACAACAGGGCTGGGGATTCTCTCTTCTCTAATACTGTTGGAAATCCTGGAATCTTCTCTCCAGTGACATCTCCTCAATTGTCTCTATATTACTCTTAAAAACAGAACTTTTCCTCAGAACACACTGGTTATGCCCCTGTACTAAACCTGACTAGTCATCTATCTCTTCAAAATAGGCTCTGCCTACCTTATACTTCTCATTAACTGTTCTACCTTCCTTATTAACTACAATTACCATCTCCCTCTACATGACATTATTTCCATCCTCTGTGGATACTTATTATTGGGAGAACTCATTATTAATAGAACTATACAATAACCTGCCTTCTTTTTTATTATGTACTGTACCTGTATGTTGTACTGTATCTGCATTTCGCATTGTGATGATTTTTGCCCTCTCTGAAAATTATGTGTTAACCTGTAATATGCATTGTATATATGACTGCTGTTGTTATTTGTTATTTATTGTTATTTGTTGTTTTTTTGTTTCTTTCTTGGAGCTTATCTCCCCGGGCCTCTATTGAAAATGAACATATATCCAGTTAGATTAGCCCGGTCAACAAATGTAAAATGAAATAAATAAATACTTGTTTGCTCCAATACCAGGTATCCAGTATACATTAACTAAGCTAATGTATTTTCTATTTATTTCCAAAGTTACCATACTTAACATATCATTTTTGTCTGAATATGAATCAACAGTTTTAGGTACTGGTAAGGATTTTTTCCACAAAATCATAGTGCCCCTCCTCATGGTCTAATAGTGAGATGCAACAAGTGATGAATGACCATTAAAAAAACAACCTATTCGCATCTTTTTCTATTAGGTGGGTTTCCTGTATAAATGCAATATCCACTCTATTTGTTCTAAGGTATTTACATAAACTTCCCCTTTTTATATTGTTATTAAGGCCACTGGCATTAAGTGAAACATAATCAGAACTATAAACAATACCAAACATGGAATTTAAAATTCCTGGTTCAATGAACAAGTCATTGAAGCCACCTTCTACCATCCTACAATCAATAGCCATTGTTAGTCTGATACTTTCACCTGTAATTTCTGAAATGTACAATGCATTTTAGGATGTGACGACTCTCCTGACCTATGTAAGAATTCTAAACAGTTCTTTTAAGGTGGCATTAGACTGTGAATTGACTACCTTAATCAACAGCTATGAACATAAGATATAGTTTCAAACAGTTATGCCACAAACCATTCTATTTCAAGTAATAAGTACCTTGTGATTGCTAGGTAACAAAACATCTGTTAATAAAATAATGAAGTAAACAAAAAGATTTACACTTGTCTTATAAGGATTTAGAGTAACGTACTGCCATCTTCACAAGTCCTTTATATTTTGCAATTAGTAGAAAAACTTTAGAATAAAATGTAAAAAAGGAATACAATTTCCTAAAATTAATCTTGCCAATATTTAACACGTTTCAGAAGAAAACAATGAGAATGATATGTTAACAAGGATTTTTAAATGAGCTTTTTAGAGAACATTGTATGAGAGTTATGAGAAACAAAAAGAAGCTTTCTCTAAAGTTATGAATGTTGTCCTATCTTGTTATTTACTCATGTATTGAACACTATGTTTGTCTTCTATTATAGTTTCTTACTACTTGTATATAAAAAAGGGGGGTATATATAGTGCTATACCATGTGTGTGACTGCATGAATCTTCCAGAAGATGCATATATGTAGAGTCAGTAAAATATGTTATCATGCTTGCATGTGATTTTTAGATTATCAAGTAGTTTGAGTAAAATAATAAATACACATATTGTTAGAACTATAAATATTATTGTGTCCATCCTTTTCCCATAAAACTTATTACATTGCAGATTTGTATGCCAACAGTAAACATAATACTTCATTTTTGTTTTAACAAGCAGAATCAGTTTACCCCAACATTACTAAGTATTAGAAGTATTTGAAATAACTTCATGCATTTATCCAGACAGTAAAATGAGATTACTATGTTAAAAGCACATAGCTGAATAGCTTTGTAAATAAAAAACACTTATACTACCTTTTTTGAGTAGATTAAGCTAGAATTACATCTCTACAGTGTAGAAAAGCTGATATAGTTCATTTCAGAGTCCAGCAGCTGAAATCTGATGTCTTTTTCATTGCAGAGCATCGAGTGATGATGGTGAAAGATCAAAGGTCACATATTTCCTGTTTTCACAAAGTAAATCAACTGTGAGGCTGCTATGAGTGAAAAAAATGGCTGCACTGTGCTCAAGACACTAAATAGGTGACGCTTTTTGCATTTTAGCAAGAAAATCGTCTTGAGGACAGAGTTAGCAAGATTTACATCTGGTTATAGAGGGAAAAGGAAACTAAACATGCACAATCATTGAGTTGAAGGTAAAAAAGAAACTGTTATATCAGGGACTTGTGAAATATCAAAACTGACAATGCCTACCCTATTAATGGATACAGTAAATAAGACAGTATACTTTAAAACACATATACTCAGTTATAAGTATAAAATATCAGCTTCTACACATTATTCCTCCCATTACCATCCTATTATAATAAATAACAAGTCAGAGTAAACTTGGCAAATGTATTTACACTGCCCCCCCATGTATTTCCCAGTGTTCAACACTATCAAGTTAAGAAAAAAAACACATATTATTACTTTCACCTTCTATCAAAAGTTTTACTAAAAGGATCTAGTGTCTCTAAGATGTTACTAGCTTGGTATTATATATATTTTAATGTACATAAGGGCACATATAAAATACACAAGCTGTTGACATTACACTAGTTACAGTTAGTATTTATACAAGGTGCCACTCCAACAGTCAGCAACTAGATCATGACTGAACAACTTGTTTTTATATAAGGTGTTATACCTTTAAGTTAGTATTTGTTCATTTGGGTTCAAAGTATTTGGATAAATTCTGTCAGATGAGTAAGGTTACAAGTGACAGTAAAAAAAATTACTTTCCTTTTACTTTTTTCTTGGTATTTTTATCATTTGTGAATGAATTACCATTGATAGCTTGTCTTTTCAGACTAGGTAATGAAATGTCCATAAATATTCTAATTTATCCAGCAGTTTATTCTTTCTGACAAACTCTGCTGCTTCTTCAAGGTTGTTGAATATTTTTTGTCCATCTGAGAGAGTAATTTTAATTCTTGCAGGGAACAGGATCGGAGCTTTTACGTCAGCTTTCTTCAAGCTTTTGATGAGAGGGACACATTCTTTCCTTTTTGTTATTGTAGTGCAGGTATAGTCATTATCGAACCTTATATTTTTCCCCTCAAATTGTATTGGATTTCCCGACCAAGCTGTTCTTAATACTAAGTCCTTGTCCTGTCTGGATAAGAATTTAACTATAATAGATCTCACTGCATTAGGGTTTTTTAGGTGCAGATGTGCTGGATAAAGACCTGTGGGCTCTCTTGATCCCAGATGAGAAAGACTCAGGAAGGTTTAATATTTTGGGCAGCCATTCATTTGAAAACTGGACCATGTTATTTCCTTCCATTTTCTCAGGAACCCCATATATTCTGACATTGTTCCTTCCTGATCTGGTCTCCAGGTCTTCAACTTTCTCAAGTAAATGATTATTCTGTTTTAGAAGAAAATCAATTTGGGTGTCATTTTCCATTTGTCTCCCATCAATGTCATTTACAGTTTCCTCTATGCCTGCTATTTGTTCTGAATGTTTGGTTATAATTTCCTTCAGGTCTTCTGTTTGTTTCTTACTTTCCTTTTTCATGTAATCCATAATCTTTTCTAAATTATCCATCTTCACTGAGAGGTCCTGGATGCTGGAAATTATTGAGTGAAGTTCCTTTTTCATGGAACTATCCTGAGGAGAGGCTCTTGTATGACTCATAGTTTTGTCCAATTGTACAGAGCTGCAGTACTTCTGACAGGAAATGTCTTGATACAAACTCTGAAAGTTTAATTTCTTCTTTGCAGATAGTCCACAGAATCAAGAAGTATAACTTGTGAAGAAAATTTTTGAAATTATTTCGGTTAGAGCCTAAAATTCCTGTCAGAAACAATCTTTAGAGACAGAGCATCAGAGAAGTGCTGCTAACACTTAGGCATCCTGGCCACACCCCCGTCGCATATTTCTATGTATAGAAAGATTTAAGATACTAAAGAATCTAGTCAATGTTTCTTGGTATGAAGTATTGCTTATGAGTCAAAATAAAATACGACCTATCTGTTGTAATAAGTCAAAGGAATTGATAACTGTCGCCAGTTACTTTATTACCAATTCCATTATGATCCTAAAAGGGTTAAGTTTACTTAAAAGATGTGAATCAGATCTGATTCAGAAAATGTAAAATGCTTCCTAAAATCTGCATTACACATACCCACAACTGTCCAGATATATGTGCAGACACACACACACATACACACACACACACACACACACACACACACACACACACACACACACACACACACACACACACACACACACACACACACACACACACACACACACACTCAGTTAGTTCAGGGAGAGAGTGACCTAAGTAGTAGAAGAGACTCTGCTGTAATTTGTTTTAATAAGTTTTTTTTTTTGAAAGCACAGTGAGCTGATTTTATAAGAGGAAAAAAGTACCTACATATAGACAATCTTTGAATGTAGGAGGATATATTTCTTCCTAGTAAATTTGGCGGTGTCTCTACCAGAGAACTTCATGGACAAAGAGGCAATATCTGGATTGCAGTAAAAAATCATAAACAGGGAGATAGGAGATCACTATGTTTAATAAATAATTGAGTGCTTTCAACACCACAATATAACAACTGAAACTTCAGAGCAAAATCTTTTCTTTAACAAACTGTTCAAATAGAGTTAAAATACATCACCATAAACTATTGACCAATCATCTGAAACAGACATCTATACACAGTTTAAAAAATGTGAATACATTAGCAGATGTGGAAAAATATTTTGTAAAATTGTACATTTGATATGCTGATATCATAAATAAATGTATTATATGCCATGAATATTCTACACAGTTGAAATCTGAGGAAGGATGTCAAGAATAAGACATTAACTAATAAAAACAGGGGAAAAAACTATGACATTTAGGAAAATTCACCTTAACCAGTAGTTGTTTAGATGGATTTCTGCAGGAAAACCATCTCTACTATAACTCCTCATGATTGCTGCATCCTCACCCCTTCAGTAGTTCCATATTCTAGTTCTTAGGCTAAACAACCTTTGGTGAAAAGACTTGTTAAAGATGGAAAATCACTGGGGTGTAATTCATTGAGATACACTGCAGAAGCACTAGACTTATGAGATGGGCAGTGCTGACATGCCACTAGCTCCTCTTAAGTGTATATACATAAGTAGTGTGAGACAGGCTGTGCTAACATGCTGCTAGCTGCTCTTAAGTGTACATACATAAGTAGTGTATCAACTACATAAGTAGACACATTAGTGCAGTGAGCACCACAGACAGAGGTACAAAACAGACCCTATAATGCAGTCATGGTCCCCACTGATGAATCACATGAGAACAGAAAATGTAAATTCACAAACCAACACATCTCACGAATGAAGCAGCACACACCCCATCTAAACTGGATGTATTATAGCAATAACCCATGCCAGGGTGTGGGTAATGGTGGATTTACCCACAGTTGGTGTTGTTTGGTCACGAGGGCGAAGCCTGAGTGGCCAAACAAAGCCAACCGTGGGTAAATCCAGCATTACCCACACCCAGAAGTGGGTTATTGCTATTATACAATGCCATTATTTAAGAAAAAATAATTACTTTTCTTAAATAATGACATTGTATAATGCCTCCTTGCTGCCCTTCTACAGCTGTCTGGTATTCTGCGGCAGTTCTGATGTACTGCGCATGTGTATGTCTACGCAGTACATCAGAGCTGTGGGCAAAAGCAATGGAAAAAGCAAGATCTCTGTTGCTTTTTACAAACTGTTTTGCTATGTTAAATGGGTTTAACATAGCGAGATAGCTTTAAAAAAAGCAACAGAGAATCTCCGTTGCTTATTTTAAAGCTGTCTCGCTATGTTAAACCCATTTAGCATAGTGAGACAGTTTTGAAAAAAGCAACGGAGAAAGCAAGATCTCCGTTGCTTTTTACAAACTGTTTTGCTATGTTATATGGGTTTAACATAGTGAGACAGCTTTAAAAAAAGCAATGGAGACTCTCTGTTGCTTTTTTTAAAGCTGTCTCGCTATGTTAACATAGCGAGACAGTGTTGCTGTAAAAAAAGAGTTATAGTAATGGAAAAAGTCTGGGAGACTGGACCTTTTTCCATTACTATAACTTGGACTTACAACGTGCATGCTGACCAAACAGCATGCACATTTTTGAATATTAATGGGGGGGTCGTTGTATAATAGCAAGACTTTTGTCAGGATGGTAAAATGCACAGCATAAAACTATATTGCCATACAGTATTTGCAGGTAAAGCACTATGGTATCCATATCTGTAGACACCAGTCAGATACAATAAAAGAAGAGAAATGGGTGTATTGTAAACTAAGGAAAAAGGGAAAGCGAACAAGCACAGGGTCACACAGAAGGACAACATAGCATTGTGCAAGAGCAGCAGAGCTAGGGCAACATCATTTTAGTGGGGAGATATCTTGTTTTTTGCTTTATATGGAGAGAAAGGAAAAGGAAGAAGGGCAAAAATGAAAATGAAAAAGAATGGGATAGGACAGTGTGCAGGGGCAAACACACATAAAATGGGGCAAGTGAGGAGGAAGTATCCTAGAGACTCATTTCAGAAGATATATGCCTTGCATTCTTTGATATTAGAAACTCAGTGGTCATGGATCTTTTTTATCTCCCAAATCAAGTAGTCTTATTGACATCAGATCATGGGATCTAAATCTTTACCAGCAGACAAATAAAGCATGGTGGAGAGAAAGATCCATCACGTAACATCCTCTCCACCTCTGTAGCAGACTCCACCCTGGAAATCAAGCAGTGTGATACACTATTCCCTTTAAATGGTCCTAGATGATTTGAGGGGTATTCAAAAATTCACCTCAAGCTTGGTCAGTCCAGCTGTCTTCAATAGAGGAGGGTGAAGTCTTAGACTGGGTATTGACAAGGCTTTAATGGTTGCAAAACTCATTTGCCTTAAATTTCCAGTAATGTTATAATGTACACATACTATGATGGGGAGACATGGAATGGACTGAAATAAAGAGAGGATAGACATAGGGTAATGGGACTGTTAGGGAGCACATATGATATGAGAAATGAGGCAAGTGTAATTGGTATACATGGAGGACGATAGGGTTAGTTACAAACGGGACTATGCCTTCCAGTTTGATGCCTGGGATTTGTCCCAAGGGACTTTACTGGGGGTCCATCTTCTAACAGGATGGCTGATAGTATGGGAAGTATGGGGAACAACCTTCACTCAGGGTCTCTTGGTAAGGTTTGGCTAGTTAATCAAATCTGATATCTGCTCCATGAGTCTGTCCATCCAGACCATACACCTGCCCATTGCTGCTTCCACTGGAGCCTCCTCAACCTGTGTCACATCAGGTAATGCTGACAGGCTACCAGTTAGTGAGGGGACATACTCCCTCCCTCCAGCAAAGCACATCTGTCTCCTCACCCTCAGTCTCCTCAGCAACAACCTCAACAGTGAAGGCTGTTGGTGTGAACCCTGCTAAGTAACTCTATCATTTGGAACTGCAGTGAGTAAACACTGTAGAAAGTGTGCCATATGTAAATCTATCCTCACAATTGGCTGAATAAACACATTCTGACATTTGTAAATGGAAGTAAGTGCATCTGCCTTCAAGCCACTACTGTCTCCTGTGGTAGACATTACTAATGCCACCATATTCTTCTCATATAGAAATAGAAAAGGCATATGGCAGAACTGCGACATGTGTAAGGTAAGACACAAGAACAACAGATACAAGTCACAGTTTCACAAATATGCCTCATTAGTTCAGTGACAGGAAGCAGGCAAGAGTGTGCGTTCCCTGTGCAAATGATAATATACTTATATAGAAAATGGCATAATTACACACAGGAACACATCAGGCAATGTACAGGCATCAAAACAGCATGACCCATACCCCAGAAGGTCCCCAAAATAACCCACCTTTAAAAGTAGTTGTGATACCACCACCTTCAGCTGACACATATCATAATATACACCTTTCCTAAGCTGAGAAGTACCTCTCAACTGTCCAGATATTCACCTGATATATTTTTGGTCTGACCCTTATACTTTGCCAGAAGTCCACAAATTGTATGAGGACTGAAGTCACTAAATAATATCAGACAATTAAGTTTCAGACTTCATGCACTTCACAAAAAGCATGCTAATACAAAAGTTATTATAGTGACTTCCTAAGTTTCTAAGAGCAATGTTTAAAATCTCCCATGGTTTATGTGCTTTTGTCCAGAAGTCTTGCACTAAGAGGTTGACAGAAGTATTCTGACAATTACTTAATATAATTAAAAGTATTAAATCTGTCTTTGGAAAAAAATCACACTGTGAGTGTCAACTGAAATATCCTGGATAGAATCAAAGTTCTGTACTTCCTTCCCCTTTGCCTCCCCTTCCCTCAACCCCATAGTCGGTTGTTCTCTCACAGGGTAGGGAGAGGTGAATGTTGATCTTGGTGAACATGATTTCTGTCCCTACTGGATAGGCACTTTGAAAGCCATAATGGTGGAAACTGTTCAGCATCCAGTGAAAAAAAGAAGGGAGGAACAGTGACTTAACTCTTGACTAACTGTGTAGAGATACCATTCAAAAAGGATACCAGGCTTAAACAAATTGTCCTATATAGTCCACTGCAATGGCATACTTGGTCTTTTACAGTGACCTGTGTCTGGCATACTAATCATTCTCTGACCCAATACTGATGGGCCTGCTTTACATCAGAAAGACATATTCCAGGGGATTGCTACTTGTTCTCTAACAGTTTAGAGGGACAGGTATAACTCACAGAAGATAACATTGATCTGGAACAGATTCCTCACCACATAAACTAAAGCTCATCTTTCACATTCAAACAGACCTAGGATCTATGGGTGGATAAAAGGAAATTTACCCCAAGGCTTATCCCTGTATCTACTAATGGTTCATATGTTCATAGGTATTTACTAGGCTAATGACCACTAGGGCCTTTTTAAGCCTAGCCATGCATCCCAAATCTCTGATATCCTTGATAAGTGTAATCATGGACCTAGGAAATGAAACATTTACAGATTGCGTGTGTCCATTAAAGAAATAGGTGCCAAATCAGGGATGAATTTCTGGTTTCCCATCCAGTTGTCCAAGTTGCACTTGAATTGGGTTAGGGAGGAACTCTGCTTCACATGGATGGAGAGCCTGTTCCATAGACAGGGTAGTTTCTGAGATACATACCTATCGCTCCAATAGGTCCTATTTATATCACAGGCAAGGTTTAAGTCTTTAGACTGGGTAATTCTGGTGCTGTTTGTGGAGATGCAGGAAGTCCAACAAAGTGGAGTCTGACAGTGCCCTGTATGCCAGGCATAAATCTCCTCTCAAAAGCCTGTAAAAGACAGGGATAAGACCTTGAGGCAGACTGCATAGGGCATTTTACTTACCACCTGTATTCTTTTAGTGAGGAACCTCTGTGGATGTTCCAATTGTTGGATATGCCTCGTTAGGTACATACCAAAGGGGCATTGTATTCAATGATAGGTCTGATGAATGCCGAATAAAGTGGAACAAAGACTTCCTTGTACTTAGGTGACATACCTTTGTTTATAAGTTGCTCAACATAGATTGATTTCCTCACCACTGTATATACGAAATGGTCAAATGCTAGATTACTATCTATGTGTGTCCCTAAGTCCCTGAATACTAGGTCAACTCTAAGGGGTGTGTTGTCAGTATGATAGTTACCAGGGATGGATGATTTCCCAAAGGATACCATTATGCATTTCTTGGCATTTAGTTTTAGTCCATGGTTTTGACACCAGTTATTTGTCTGTGTCAGCCCCTCCTGGAGAACATTTGTGTCAGTGTGAAGTTCAATGACAGCTCCTAATTTGCAATCATCCACAAATTTAGTCAGCCAGAGACCATTGACATTGGCCTTGACTTCTGAGAAGTAAATGACAAAAAGGAGCAATCCAAGGACTGATCCCTAAGGGGCTCCACTTGTGACTGGCCTTTTCGTAGAGGTGGATTCCCCAATTTTATCTTCCTGGGTCCTGTCTGTGAGCCAAATGGCTACCCACCAGGTGACATATGGGTTTGTACCTAAACTTTTGAGTTTGTCAACAATGCTGGAGTGGGGTATTATGTTAAATGCCTTGGCCAGGTCAATGTAGGCAGTGTGAATGATTTTGCCCTCATCCATTACTTTGGTGACCTTCTGAAAGAAGTCCACCAGGTTGAGTAGGCATGAACTGCTCTTGATAAAAACCAAACTGGGTTGGGTCCAGTGTCTGTATGTATACTATATCCCTATTGATCATCTCCATGATAATTCTTTCCATGGCTTTACATACAAGACTTGGGAGACTTATGGGTCTGTAGTTTCCAGGGTCTGTAGATGGCCCATCTTTGAACAGAGGAATGACTGTTGCCTTTCTCCATTCATGAGGCGTAAAGCCTGTTTGGAGGCTACAGTTAAATAATAATTCCAGATGCCCTGAGAGGTCATGTTTCATGCTATTTAGAAGGCATCCCAGGATATTATCTGGCCTATTGATGCAGTGTACTTGGTCTTGGAGAGAGCATTAAGGACCTGTAATGGACAGAGACAGCTGCTAAATGATTCGTCCCATGACTGGGGGCTTTTAAATAGTTAGTGTAAGATCCTAATTACTATCACTAATGATAATATAAATACAGTCAATGAATGGGTAAGGTTAATCTCAATATTAAACTTAATAGAATATTCCAAGAACCAAATGGGAAATTTGGCTAGGCTTAATACAGCTGGCATGTGCAGTTAGCATAGTACTAACCTATGAACCTATGAACAATACCATTTGGGGTGATGTTGCCTAGCCTCCACTTCTACTACTTGGTGATCATCAGGGGTTTTGGCACTGTTGTCATCATAATTCTGGTAATGCCTGTGGTTGAGGTCAACACCTCAGCCAGATCATAACAAAAAATTACTTTTTTGGTGATACTAACATAACAGTCCAGTAGAAACCCCACAAAATGGCCTTCAATGAGACAGGTCATAATCTTGTTTTGTTTCATGTTCTATGCAGTTGCTATCCAATAAATACTACTAGAACCCCTTAAATTTCTTCAGAATATGGTGTTGCTTTCACCAGAAATAAAGGGACATACAGGGAATCATGTTTAGAATGGGATTTTTGAATCACAGGTAGCACAACATGTAACTGCATGGTAGCATGTTATTCATACATGTACATGCACAAGCTTGTGTCCATGAGCTGTCAGAGGCAAGGATAAGCAGCAGGCTGCCCTTTATGTAATAGATGGACAGCAGTAAAATAAAGTAAATAATATTTCAATAATAAAAGTGATTTATAGTTATGTAATATGACCTAATTTGCTTGCCTGTTGTGAAAACAGGTATAGCTTTGCATGGTTTTAGAGGTGTGGTACCATTTTTGTATGCTAGATCAAGCAGATTTGGGAAGCTATGTTGGAAATCAGGGAAGTAGTATTAGGTAAATATGTCAGAGCTACCTGGCTCTTTTAGGAATTATATGCTACTCTGAAAGTCTGGGGTTTGACAAACTCAAGAAGTTAGGTGCAAACCCGTATGTAAACAGGTGGATAGCCAACTGACTCACAGACAGGACCCAGGAAGATAGAATTGGGGAGTCCACCTCTACAAAAAGGCCAGTCACAAATGGAGTCCCTCAGGAATCGGTCCTTGGACCACTCCTTTTTGGCATTTACTTCTCAGAAGTCAAGGCCAATGTCAGTGGTCTCAGGTTGACTTAATTTGCAGATGATTGCAAATTAGGAGCTGTCATTGAATGTCATACTGACACAAATGTTCTCTAGGAAGGGCTAACACAGCTTGTGTCAGAGCCATGGACTAAAACTAAATGCCAATAAATTCTTAATAGTATCATTTGGGAATTCATCCATCCCTGGTGATTATCATATTGACAACACACCCCATAGAGTTGATTCAATAGTCAGGGACGTAGGGACACACATAGATAGTAATCTAGCCTTTGACCATCGCATGTCTACAGTGTTGAGATAATCATTCTATGCTGAGCAACTTATAAACAAAGGTATGGCATCTAAGTCCAAGGAAGTCATTGCTTCACTGTATTCAGCATTCATCAGACCTATCATTGAGTACAATGCCCCTTTGGTATGTCCCTAACCAGGCATATCCAACAACTGGAACATCCACAGAGGTTCCTCACTAAAAGAATACAGGGCAAAAGTAAAATGTCCTATATAGACCACCTCAAGGCTTTATACCTGTACTCTGCCTCCTACAGGCTTTTCAGGAGAGATCTATGCCTGGCATACAGGGCATTGTCAGACCCCACTCTGATGGACCTCCATCATATCCACAAAACAAAGAGCACTAGAATTGCCCATTCTAAAGACTTAAACCTTGCCTGTGATATAAATATGACCTGCTGGTGAGATAGGTATGTATCCCAAAGACTACCCCATCTAAGGAACAGGCTACCCATCCATTTGAAGCACAGATCCTCCCTAACCCAACTGAAGTGCAACTTGAATAATTGGATGGGAAACTGGAAATTCATCCCTGGTTTGGCACCTATGTCTCTAATGGACACAGGTAACTTTTTTACTACTAGTGAATGATGATACTCTCTCCATATTTATTTATTTTTTTATTTCATCACTTGTTGATACTGGTATGATAATACTGATTAATTTTATCTCTGTTTTTACCACTCTGAATTCATCTGGCAACCAACTAAATTCCTGCTTTTATGTATATATTCTGTATATGTTACTGTAATCAAACCAAATAAATTCCTGACTTATGCATATATTCTGTATATATTACTGTAGCCACTATGTGTAACACTGTTTCTGCTTCTGTACCAATTAATGTTTATTTTTTTTTCTGCATCGATGTTCTTGTCAGAGCTTTTCTCACTGGGGCCTCCACCGAAAATGGGCTCTTTTAGGCCCAGTGGACTTTCCTGGTAAACAAATGCAATAAATAAATAAATAAAACCTGTAAATGGTTCATATCCTAGGCCCATGCTTACACTTATCAAGGGTATCAGAACTTGTCAGAGATGTGGGATACATGGCTAAGCTTAAAAAGGCCCTTGTGGTCATTAGCCTCGTAAACAAGTATGAACCTATGAACCTATAAGTGTTTTTTGTCAACCTTCTCAAGGATGTGCACCCTTGAAATGGAATTCATATTACAAAAGTCCAGCAATGCATATTATATGTAACTTGCACTGGCAACAAGACAGTACATGATATCAGGACAGCCTGTCCCTATACAAGACTGTCACTGCTTATGGTTATGGTGAGGCCTGTGTAATCTATGTTGTTGTTCTCTGGTTGTGAATGCAATGTTAACCTCATTCATACTATACTAGGTTAGGACCACATCATAAATATTTCCTAATTTGTTCCCTAGTGTTGGCATTGGGGATAAATTTCTCACCCATATATACCTATTCTCACGACAAATTAGATGTGTCCTTTGGAGAATGCAGCTTGTATTAAGTACGCTTGCTATATAGAATCTGATATTTGTCCCTACATCTATTGTATGGCATACAGAGATAGCTGTCCCTTTGAGCATAGTATACTATAACTAAATTACTATTTTATCTTTAGCTGTCACCGTACCCCTCCTCGTAACACACAGTGTGAAGATCTGTGTAATGTGTTCACATGTGTCTGCATGTCCCGAGAAAAATGCGGATGGCAGAGGCTAGACAATTTCAGCCCTGATGAAAGTTAAATCCTGCTACAGGCACTTAAAATACATAAAGGATTTTTGTTGGGGAAAGGGATGCTGTCCAGCTATTACAACAACAGGCATTGAAGATAGCGGTCCGTGACTTAAATGACATGGAGGGCCATTATTGAGCATTACATCATTTATAAGTGCCACTTGCTACACCATGCCAAGTTTAGACATGCTCTATGACAAATGTTAGTCTGACCATTATGGGTGGGCCACCTGAAAACAGAAGGCTAACAACCAGTGGAGTTTCTGGTGTCCCTTAAGGGAGACAATAGTTGTAGGATCATGCTTGGAGAAGTGGACTAAGAATTTAGGATAGTCTGACCCTGTCCATGTGTCTTGGTGGATTATGTTCTAGGTCAACATCTTCTTCGACAAATTTCTGATATTTCTGTGGAGTAACACTGCACAGAGAGAATGCATGATGACCATGGCATATATTACATATGCAAGGATATCAGTTATCTAGCCACATTAAGATGGCAGAGAGTAATATTTTTTAAATTATTTAATGGTTTGTTAAACATGTAACTGACCTAGTCTAAAGACCCTTTTCACCCATAACCTAGGTAAGTAGCTAAGTTTGGATTGCGTAGTATATTTTGAATGTGTAGAGTGCATGCCACAGAGACTCAAATTTAGGTAAGGTACTTATGCTAACGCTGATGTGTCTTTTGTTGTGTGTTCATGGGGCAGAATACTGCTATGAGCACATGTAGAGACTGTAACAAGGCAATAGGCTAATGCTTGGGTTAACATAGAGGTTGCTGATGATAACGAGACACTGATACCCAAGTCATGGCCTCATGATGTAAAGGTTCTGCCTCAATCCTGAGTGAAAATCCAACTGCAGTACAGGATGAAGGTGTGACCTCAGCTACTGATGAATCTGAGGCAGTAAAGTCTGAGTGCTCATAATTATTAATGGGATACTGGTCCTCCATGGCTTTGAGCACCAGAATTGTTCTCATTGCAGCTGTAGCAGAAGAAGACTGCATTGGATATGGGTATACCCACCAATCTGCAAGTTTTCACGGATGCCTTGTACCTTCCCGTGTCATAGCTGTCACCGAGTATGTGGATAGCACTTCAGATCTATCAGTAAGTGTCTCAGAATATCACCCAGGCACAATCCACTGAAAGTGAGTCCAGCATGGAACTAATTGCTGTGTTACAAGCCAGGCAAGAACATGGAGTCCAGAGATACAGTACTGGTTGATCTTATGACATATGTACCAGTATACACCTCTTCCATTTCCATCACCACGTGGAGGACTGTGAGTGCCACTCTCAGTTCCCACACTGGCATTGTTATGCACCAAGGATGGCCATGTGGGGGACCATCACAGTACACAGTCAACATCTGTGTCTGGAAGTATATGACAGTCTGCCACTCCTTGTCAATGGCAACCATGATAATTGTTTTAGAGATGTATTGTCAGTGAAAACCTGAGTCCATCCAGGACTTGATCACACAGCCACACAAATTTCCTTCCATGGATGACTTAAAGCCTTTGTGGATCAAGCCGGTAGAGTGGCCACAGGTCACAGTCATGTACTAGCGCCATCACCACATCACAAGAGAAAACTGCCCATGACACAGAGTACTCATCATCTCAAGATCCCTGCCTACATATCTTGTAACATACTCAGCACATTCATTTTGTATAGACAGACATGCCATTGTCTCCCTAGCCACCTGTAAAGTTATCTGAATCATAGGTTCATAGGTTCATAGGTTGGTAATAGGCTATTGGCCCTAGGGCCTATACAAGCCTAGCCATTTCTTCCCACAGTATTTACTTCCCTGGACCCCTGTCTAGTAGGGCAACTAACGTAATCCCCGGGGTGAATTTCCTATCTCCCATCTAATCATCAAGGTTCCTTTTGAAGAGGGCCAAAGAAGCGCTCTGCATGACATGTATGGGCAGTCTATTCCAAAGTCTGGGGAGTCTCTGGGTCAGGAACCTATCCCTCCAGCATGTTTTGTTCATTTTTATGACAAAGTTTAGATCCCTGGAGCATGTGGCACTGAGGGATTTGGATTTCTTTAAGTGTAGCATGTCCAACA
The DNA here is from genome assembly GCF_019279795.1 of Protopterus annectens. NCBI lineage: Eukaryota > Metazoa > Chordata > Ceratodontiformes > Protopteridae > Protopterus > Protopterus annectens. Next base: position 22,371,068 of record NC_056742.1, on the reverse strand, counting down.
GCTCTGGGTTTGACATGGCCTTGTATGTTAAGCAGAGATCACCTCTGAGTAGAAGATATGCGACAGAGTATAGCTGGAGTTTTTTTAGATGGTCAGCATAGGGCATCTGCTTTAGGCCTGTGAGGCCTTCAGTGAGGTATTTCTGCAGATTTTCCAGTTGGTGAAGATGTCTTGAGCGGTACATACCAAACGGGGCATTGTATTCTATAATGGGTCTAATTAGGGATGAGTACAGTGGGACAATGACCTCCTTTTTTCTGAATGAAAAGCCCTTTGTGATGAGGTGTGCCGCATAGAAGGATTTCCTGACTGTTGTGGCGATGTGATTATCGAAGGTGAGACCACTGTCCGCCTGTGTCCCTAAGTCTCTTATCACACTTCTGGTGTTTAGTGTACTGCCACCTATGTGGTAATTCACGGGTCCCTGCTTTTTCCAAAGGGGATAACTATACATTTCTTGGCATTAAGCTTGAGCTCATGGCTCTGACACCAAGCATCTGTTTTTGTAAGGCCCTTTTGTAGAATATCCACATCATTTGGGGATTCAATAATGGCTCCCAGTTTGCAGTCATCTGTGAACTTTGTTAGCCAGAGTCCCTTAGTGTTGGCCTGTACTTCAGAGAAGTAGATGCCAAACAAGAGCGGTCCCAGGACTGAACCCTGAGGTACTCCACTTGTCACTTGTCTGGAGCTGGATTTGGAGTTGGCTACTTTTACAGAGGGGTTCTGTCAGTAAGCCAGTTGGCAACCCATCGAGTGATGTAGGGATTAATGCCCAGCTTAGTAAGTTTATCTATGATTCCAGAGTGGGGATGGTGTTGAAGGCCTTGGCAAGGTCCAGATAGGCTGTGTGGACCACCTTATCCTTGTCCACAGCTCTGGAGTCTGATTCAAAGAAGTCAATCAGGTTCAGGAGAAAGGATCGGCCCTTCACGAACCCAAACTGTGTGGGGACCAGTGTTTGAAGGTTGCCAATGTCTTTGTTTATAAGTTCCATGATAATATGTTCTATAGCCTTGCAGATCAGGCTCGTCAGACTGATGGGGCAGTAATTCTCGGGATCTAAGATGGATCCCCCCCCCATGGAGTGGGATAATTGTAGCTGTGTGCCACTCAGTGGGCATGAAGCCTGAGGTGAGGCTATGATTAAACATGACGCTTAGGTGATGTACCAGTTCATTTTGTAGTTCATGTAGTACACATCCTGGGATGTCATCTGGTCCCATGGATGCTGTATTCTTAGCTTTGGAGAGTGCATTTTTTACATGTGTGGCCGTTATTGCCAGAATTTGGCAGTCTTTCGGTATTGAGATGTGCCCTTTAGGGGGTGAGAGGAGGGTGAAGTTTGCACTTAATCGATCTGCCAAGATATTGGCAATATCCTTGGGATCAGTATATTTAATGCCATTCTGTTGTAGTTCAGAGCAGATCTGAGCATTGCCATTTAGATTCTTGACATAGCTATAGCATGCCTTGTGCTTGTCTTTGGAATCTTTGGCAATTTTATTTTTGTAACTAGCGTTGGAGGATTTTATGAGGGATCTCAGCATCTTACTGAGGCTGGTAAGGGAGTTTTTTGCATTCTGGGATTTTCCTCTTTTCTGCAACAGTTTCTTCCTTTTGTTGTAAAGTTTGTTTATGGCAAGGGACCACCAGATTGACTTCCTTTTTTTTGGAGGAGAGCGTCTTGGTTCTATTGGGGAGTGGATGTACTTGTACATTGCCTTATTGTAGGATTCAGCAGTCGAACTTTCAGTTCTCATCTGCATGGGTGTCATGAAGTTTGTCAATTCTGACTTGAGCAGCATGAAGTTGGCTTTGGAGAAGTTTTTACGGAGGTTTTCTTACTGGGGGTGGGGGTGGGATGTGGATGTAATGGGTGATTAGCTTATGGTCGGACCTGATCAATGAGGGGGTGACCATAGGTGTGGAGCATCGATTCCCCATGTTGGTAATTACCAGGTCTAGGATATTGGAACCCATTGTGGGACTAAGGATTAGTTGATCCAGGGTGTTGGAATTTATGAATTCCAAGAACCGTTGAGCAAAGGTGTTGGTACATGAGTAGTTTTCCCAGTTAATGGCAGGGGAGTTGAAATCAACCAGTATTAGGGTGTTCGGTTGTATCTTAATATTTTCCAGTATGTTTAGAAAGGTGTAGTGAGAATCTTGGGGCATGGTGGGGGATCTGTAGCAAGCTACAATTTGGATTGCAGTCTTACCTAGTGTTAGTTGCATCTGGAGAATTTTAGACGCATTGTGTTGGGCAACTAGCCTGGTGTTGTGAATATCCTTGGTAAATATGGACACTCCTCCACCTTTAATGTTTCGGTCCTGGTTTGGTGGCTAAAAAGTGTGGTAAGAGTTGTGGCCTGGTATTACAGGGGTGCTCTTTGGAGCCTTGAACCAGGTCTCAGTTACTGCACAGATATCGATGTTCTCCATTTTTAGGAATTCCTCGAGAGAGTGAATTTTGAGGTTTAGACTTCTAGCATTGAGTAGCATTACCTTCAGATTTTGCATGCTTGTACCTGTTACAGTGGTGGTTTTGTCCTTAGAACTTTGCCTATATATATGCATAGGGGTGGCAAGAACCTTAGCCAGTAACCTGAATCCCAGGGGCGACAGGTGCAGACCATCTCTGGCAAAGCATCGTGGTCTGCCGATGATATCATCCCAGGCAGACAGATACTGGATCACCTTTGAATGACACCAAAAGCTTAACCAATTGTTGAAGTCAATCATTTTGTCCTTATACTGTGGTATCATTCTGGGCGAAGGCAGGATGCTACTCAGGGCTAGGGTCATACCTGCCTGGGCCACAATATTCCAAGAGCTCTTCCATGTCTCTTTTCATGTAGTCCAGGAAGGTACATCTCAAGTTATTCCCTCCAACATGGACAATAACAGAGTCATATTTGTACTTGTGGAGTGACATGAGTGCATGCGTTATGTGGCAGATCCCGGCACCTGACAGGCAGCTGACTGTAATTTTCTCCTTGTTCAACCTGGTGAGTGGGACATCAGTGTGCCTGACTATAGTCACCTATGACTAAAGTTTTGGGTAAGTTGTCTTGCCTTATCAGCTGTTGTTGGGTGGCACACTGGTGTTGTGAGCTATGTGATACTTTGGCTGTGACTGGTGTTTGTGTTTGTGTTTCAGCTTCAGAGGTCCTTGTTGCTTGTGCAGGTTACTGTTAAGGGCCTCCACATATGTGGGTTTAGTGTTGCTATGTGTGGGTGTTGGTGGTGTTGGTTTAGAAGGGATATGTGTTGCTTGATGTGTAGTGCAGGTGTTAACCTTCTCTTCTTGACTGTCTAGCACAATCTTTGGTGGAGAGATCTTTGCTTCCAGTTTGGCTATATAAGTGCATCTCTCGCAGGTTGTAGTGTTGGTTGGCAGGAGGAGAGGGTTGTCTGTGTACATGAGGCAATTTCTGCATTGCCCCAGTATGGCCAGATTCACCAGGTGGACAGGAGAAATCACCGGAAGCTGACCCTTGGACATGCCTGGGTTGCTGTTTTTTTTTTTTTTTTTTTTTTTTTGTAAAGTACTAGAGCTGTTTTCCCTTACCTTAGCAAGGTACTTTGCAATTATAGGCCATTTAGTGCCAATGATTAATCTCCTTATTAACAAGGAGAGTTGAGTGTTTGTATCAGTTTAAGACTTCCTAGTGCTTTCCAGCAGGTTTTAAAGCAAGTGCTAGTCACAGGGATGCTTAAAGGTAAGATGAAAAAAATGGTTTATTCTGAACACTGCAGTGTGCACTTGAGGAGTTAGATGTGAAAGTAGGTAACTTAAGTTTTACCTGTCTAAAAAGTTATATTTTAATGGAGAGTCGCTATTTTTAAAACAGCAAGATAGATTGAAAGGGGGTGGTCACTTTTGTATTCTGGTACTATGGAATACAGTAGGATGGCCAATAAATTTAAATAGATGAAGGGGAGTGATTTCACAAAATGATAATTTTATGCTCACTCGCACAAGCCAATAAAAACAAAGAGGAGATGAGATGTATGGTCAAATTAACATAAGGGGAGGGCAACTAAAAAGATAGTGGTGTTTAAGAACACTACACTAACCAGGTGGGAGAGTGGGGAAAAAAATTTCTTCTTGACTCACAAGAGACAGAACTGTGGTTTCTTTTCAAGTTTTAATATGCAGTTAAAAGCAGAATACAAGTAAAACACAAGGTAAATAAAACAAATCACAGTATTCAAAATAGAAAAAGGCAATAAAGTAATACAACAAATAAAAAGCAAGCTAACCTTTCCCTCACAGCATTCACTCTGGTGTATGTCGGCATGTCTAATACAGTGTTGATTGACAATCCACTGACCAACTTAGCCTGATATTAACACTGTTTACATCATGTTTGATCTTTGGGAAAACCCACTGTCACTATCACTGTATGCTCCTTAGGGCTCACAGATCTGGAGTAGATGTTGCCCCTTCATCTGCACTGCTGCATTCCTTGGACATTTTTTTCCTGAGGGAGGTTGTGAGCTTGTGCTGCCATTTGCTGCTGCTCCTCTATACCCTCACTGGACAGTGATACTCCTCCCTTGATGGCTAAATGTTGTGCATGATCCAACTGTAACAGTATCCTAGGATTTCCCACCCTCTCTCTCCACCAGCATATTATGTACCATTCAACAAGCAATGAACATCGTGCAGGCTGTGACAAGGTCTTAGTGGAGTGCCACCCTCACAATGCATCAGAAGAAGGCTTAGAACAGGCTAAAAACAAACTGCATGATATTGCAGGTAATTGTGCATGTATGGTGCTGTATCAGACTTTAGCCTTGCTCTTAAATACTGCAATGGCATCATAAGGTATGGAATCCATGGGTTATTCAGCATTAGCTGCAACAGAATATCAACATGTTGTGGTTAATACATTTGGAGACGCATTAGCCCTAGTACCTGCACATACCAACTAAATGGTCCTGTGGAATGTTGCTATGCAGTAGGCAGTGAAATAGCTGAGATGTATTCCATATGTATGAATTATGTGAGTTCCATGCTATGATGACATTCTGGTTATGACACATGTGCATCTCATACTACCTGGCAATTCTTGGCATGGTTGCCCTTCCTATTCACATCCTCCCTATTCACAAACCTTAGCCAATGTAAGCCAGGTTAAGCATTTATTGCTACATGCATGGAATGAACGTATGACCTACAATATATCAAAGAGTGGGACAATGCTGCAGAAGGCATGCTGGTCTTATCTGTCGCCTAAGGTAAAAGAGTCCCAATTAAGCATAGAAGACATCACCTTAGCTCTTAGATCTAGAAAAACGATACTAACCCCCTCTCAGCTTCTACAAGGCATCTTATTCCTCCTGCTTTTTTAAAAAGCTTATTCAAGCCAATTAAATGAGCTGATGGCCAAGCATTCTTGTTCAGATGTTATACCAGTTAAGTTCTGCTATGTATAGGTAATCAGAAACTATACAGTAAGGCTACAAGGGTGATGAGTGGTAGAAAAGAAGTAGGTAGGAAAATAAGTAGACCAATCCCAGGGCTTGGTGTTGAGTCTCTTATTTAAATATTTCAAACAGTCCAAGGAGGGCTTATCAACTAAGCCTCACATGGATACTCCCATTAATTTTAAAATACTTCCGATGTTTGTTTAGGTAAAAAAGGATGCATATTTACTGAAACCTATTAAATGATGTTAAAAAAATGTATTTTTGTCCTGTCTTTCTGCCTTATAATATTATGTGAAGTATAGTAAATAATGCTTTTGAAATGCTTTCGTATAAGCTTCATCAGGTTCCTCAGTAAAGTAAAAAACTGTCAGTTTTATAGTAATATACAACCTGCTTTTACAAGGCTAGTGTTGACTCTTTACTCAGTATTATTTTTATAAAAATGGCAGATCTTTCTTTTGCAAACCCCTATTGTTTATGAGATAAGTCAAAGGAGATGCCTTCACGGGGCCCATATTAAAATCATTAACCTATTTTGCTTGCTAACACCTGTCTATCTAATGGTCTATAAAACACAGCAGTGTCTGCTTTTAAGAGGTTTATTCTTTAATATCTTGATAATAACAACAGTACCTGTTCATTAGAGGCTCATTTCAGTTGAAGTGATACAGATCTTTCTTCTTGTAAAACCTCTTTACCCTTAGCAGAAAGTCTAATTCCTTGATATCTACATAATAACAGAAACCATATATGATACCACTTAAGCTCAAACATTATGACAAGAAATGCATTGAATTTTCTAAAAGTGAAGCCCTATGAAATACCCAAACTGTTTCCTTTTGGCCTCAGACAGGTCTAGAAAGAATTATAAATAGCTTGAGCTCCACAGGAATGAGAAGGATATGCATACCTATACATGAGTGACTTGTCAAACAAAGCCCATCTATTTAAAGCAATTACTATCGATCGGTAGAAATATGGTATGTCACCCCCTTATGATAGCATTCCTTTTTGCCACCAAAAGACACCTTGTGCATACAGGCAGAAAGTGGCGCAGCTTGTAGCTGAAATATATTGCTGCACAAACTCGTGCTGCTACCCTGTAGTCTTGTTATCTGCAGCTCTAATAGTCTCTGTTATAGTCAGGCTCACCTTGCTGCAGAATTTCCTCACATATGACTGTGAACCATAATTATGATCACATTACATACATTTGCATATTATTATTACTTTATTTCCCAACACAGTTTTATTTAAATTTCATTATATGATCATTTCTATATATATCTTCCCATTGCACTTTTGTGCTCACGGCATTGTAATGCAACGCTAAACTATGACTCACTACTAGCCTGCCCTAGACTGAACTTAACAGATTCGCACACAATTGCATGCTGGCAACTACACAACTTGACTATGAATCTCAACCAAAGTATACTTGTCCTCAAGACTGTACAGCTCATACCTCTCAACCTGGAAACATCAAAAATCTGGACAAAGGTCCATGAAAATAGGTACAAATCTGTACGCTGATTAATATAAAATTTACATATACAATTATGTAAGCCCACCCACCCCAGTGGAATTGTGGGATACCAACTTTTAAATGCAAACTGAAGAACAGACAACCAAACTATGGTCCCAGACCCTGTAGTAAATGGTAACCTTTTTTTAATGTGTAGCAATAATGTTTACTAGGAATGGAGAAGATGAACCATAGGATGTTGTTTTTGGTGACTTGCAGTATGTGAGTTTTGTAGTAAAATAGGGCATTTAATGGTAGGCAGTATTCTAATCTTAGCAAAAGAATATTATAGTTTGCTAGGACCTCCAAAGGTAATTTTCCATGGCCTACTGATCATTGGTGTAGCTTGAGTTTGTGCTGCCCAGGGCTGTCTTTGAGTTTGCTGCCCTTCCTCCATCACAAAATCATGGTCGAATGGGCACCCCATCCCTCCCTCCTGCAACCATTCCAATGTCCCATTACTTGGCTATTTCTCCCCATTTACCATAAACAATGTAATGTGCATACTGCTTTACTTCTACAATGATTATTTAGATTTCATTTAAAACATTTACATTTTATAGCACAAACACTAACAGTCATCTGCTAAACAAAGCAATACAGTCTCATAATGAAAATAGACTTGGCATTAAAACTTCTCTGCCCTTGAAACTCACATTCAATGAAACATCAAATGAAACCTACATTCAAAGAAAATGCATCAGGCCAGTGGCGGATAAAGATTTCCTTTGGGCTGTTTTCAAATCATAGGCCCCTTGCACATGAAACATACATGTGCTCTTTGATACACCTTCCTGATTGTATTAAATTACATTCCTTATAGAATACAGCACACTTGTTAGAGCATGTTTTAAATTTATTGTTTTGAGCATTTTTCCAGTAAGTAATGAAACAAAATGCATGAACCAATAATGACAAAACTGCCCAATTCAGAACATTTCCATCATAAAAGTCTACTCAAACTTCTACAATCCACCAGTATCAGTAAATATGCACAATCTTTGCAGAAGTAAAAGTCATCTAAATAATTCCACATTAAAAAGATCTGTACAAATAATAAAATACAACAGCAGAGTTCACAGTTCAGCCATTAAGTACAACATGCACACACACCTCTTAACTTACAAGTTAAATAAGTAAAATGCAGCTATTACAGCCAGATTGACCAGCACACACACCTCTTAACTTTCTAAGTAAAATAAGTAAAATGCAGCTCTTACAGCCAGATTTACACTGCTATACATTACTTAAAGTAAAATCTTAACTTAAATAAGTAAAATGCAGCAGCTTAAGTAAAAAAGTAAACAGCGCACATGCATAGTTTCTCCTGCATGCAGCTGTGAAGTAAAATGAACATTTAATTAAATAAGTAGACATTTAGCACAATATTTCTGATTGCAACTGTTTAGTAAACAAAGTTTTTTTTTTTTTTTTACCTGGAGGAAGAGCCGAGCTGGGGAAGAAAGATGCACTCTCAGACTGGTCTGCAGAAGCTGATGTCACTGTGTATGATATCAGGAGTAAAAAAAAACAGGAAATTTGGAAATTAAAGTGACCATGTGGGAATTCATGGCACCCCAATATTTTTTGTCCTCAAAAATTTACCAAGCAATTCGATACGGTTGAGAGGTATGGTACAGTTTCAGACTTGGAATATTAAACTAGAAGAGGAATGGGTGTGAGGCCTTCACATGAGGGTTCTGCAGGCCTTATCCTGATTGAAAATTTAGTTATCACTGTGCTACATTGCATTAGTCAGTGAAATAATTGTCAGTCATGCTACTTGGCTCTAAGAAGCTATAGTTTTTGTTGCTACCTGTACAAAAAAATAAAATTTTTAATGTAGTTCATGTCATATTTATACACACACACACACACACACACACACACACACACACACACGCGCGCACACACACACATGCACAGTTTATTTACAAAAAAAATGATCTACAGAAACATTGCCATCAAAACTGTGCTCCCCGCCTAACATTTGGCACACAAGCACACAGGCAATAAACTATTTTATTTATTGAATTTGTTAAGTGGGGTGAACCATTGATCCAAACTGATCAATTTCAGCCCAGGATATACAAAACATTAACAGTTACATTGATTAACAGATATATTAATAAGAGAGTTGCAATGTACAGTATAAAATAAGTAGAATATGCATTATATTCATGGCATGTATTTAATGTGTAACCTTGAGATAAACTGAAATTCTCAGGGAAAGAGTAAAGTAGAGAGAGAGGGTATGAAGCAGATCAAGTGGCGCAATAAGGTTATTTTACCAGACGGGTATCATTAGATTTTGGTTTTATGATTTACAGGTTTTCTTAGCTGTCAACAGAATATGGGGTAGGTACAGATGTTTCTGAGGTTTAGATGGGAGGGATTTCCAGAGTTTAGGGCCTAATACTGAAAATGAATATTCTGAGGAATGCAGGTTGGAATGAGGGGTTTGCACTAGTGAGCCCAAATCATAATGATTTCTAAGGTTGTAAGGGGCTTGTTTTATCAGCTTAGGGGTTGGAGGGAGAGTCTGCTTATATAAGAAAATGAGCAATTGTAAGCCAAGAAGTAAATCAGCTTTTTGCTTTCCTGGAAACCATTTATTTATTTATTTAATTATTTATTTATTTACAGTTAGACGGAAAATGTCCAAGGTCTCCGGATGAATACCTCGTTCAATAATATGAATAATCCATAAGCAAAACATAGAACGAGGCAAAATGAGTGGCAGGAATCCAGGTCCAACAACTTTAATAAACAAAAGTAATACATGTAAGCGCTTTCACAGTACGTCTACTGTTTCCTCAGATGTTCAACTGCTACCATGCACCATTCATTTCATAAAAGTCCCCATTACATTTTAAATCATCAATTAAACATTAATTAGCAATAATTAAAGCACCAAGCAACCCTATACCTTATATTCAATAGTAGAACATCCTAAAACATTTAAAAAAATACACTGTGAACCATGCACTTTTATATATAACTAAAGACACCTTAAAACATATGAAAATACAAAGAATATTTCAAAACAATAACTAATACATTTGAACTCTTGTATTGGATCCTGTGGGTGCACAGAAAAGATATCTCCTTATAGGTCTTGCTTTAAGCACTGGTTTTAAAGAAACTTCATCATTAAGACCGTTGCCAGGATCTGATCTTAATTTGACAATCCACTTAGTTTTATTCACCTCCGTCCTTATTATAATGTCACCCGTTCTATTACCCACCTTAGTTTTTTCTGGTTCACAGTGTATTTTTTTAATGTTTTAGGATGTTCTACTATTGAATATAAGGTATAGGCTTGCTTGGTGCTTTAATTATTGCTAATTAATGTTTAATTGATTATTTAAAATGTAATGGAAGCTATTATTAAATGAATGGTGAATAGTAGCATTTGAACATCTGAAGAAGCAGTAAACATACTGTGAAAGCGCTCACATGTATTACTTTTGTTTATTAAAGTTTCTTGACCTGGATTCCTGCCACTCATTTTTGGTTCATTCTGTGTTTTGCTCATGGATTATTTATTTATTTATTTGTTTATTTATTCATTTCAAAAAAAGTTACACAGTGGTATTCATATGTTGGAAATTAGATGCTAAAATGACAGATGGTGGTGGAAGACCAATTTTCCAGCTGTGAGAGTAGGATTCCTTTACCAGTGGCTGACCTGGTGGTGCAGGAGAGAAAGGGGATAGTCATTTGCACCCAAAGATGGGACTTAACACTTTATGTGTTGTCATCATGTATACTGAAACAGAGAGACGAGCCTAACCAAACTCCAAAATACTTGAAAGATGGGACATTTTCTGTTGGAGTACTATTGTGATCATGGATTACCAGAGGGTTAATGATTCTACTATGTTTCTCTCTGGTCACAAATAGCATTTTTTTATTTTGATGAGTTAAGTATGAGGTTTTTATATGTAATCAATTGCTGTACTCTGGGAGAATGGTTTGAGTGGTAAAGGACTGTATCTTCAGCATATAGCAATAAGGGATGGTGATGTAAGCAATGGGAAATTTGCAGCTGTAGGTAGAAAATAGGATGGGGCACAAATATGTGTCCTTGTGGGATACCTCGAAGAAGAGGGAAGGAGAAGGAAGTAAAGGAGATACATTTGACTGAGTCTGAGTTGAAGGGAACACTAGTTTATGGAATAACATAGGGAGCATAGGGCGTCTGATGTCCTAGCTACATTTTAATCTAATGAAGGCAGAAACATTAAAAGGTGGATGGGTAATATAGTATTATTTTTATATAACATTTTAGGAATACAAACAACAGTGTGGGGACACACTGCCTTGGATGAAAAACAAAATCCTATCTGTTCAGCAGCCTCTACCATCATACTTTATTTTTGAACAAATTACAACATAATATTAATTACTTACAGATATACATGGGGATGCATAAAGAAGTCAAATTATGATCAAAATGTATATTTTTCAGTTTCTAAACACAATCATCCTGTAAAATGATATGACACTTTGAGCAACATATGCAGGAGAAAAATCACAAATATTTAACTCAACTTTCTAAGCTGTGTTAAATGCTTGTTTATTAATGTTTAATTATAATCATTCTTGCTTTGAATTCCTTAAAACATGAAAGAAAATGAGAAGTGAAGTACATCTGACATGCACATTGCATTTATTTTATTTTACTTTGCTTTATCTTATTTCCTGGTCTATATTATATAATCAAAGTGTTATAACTGCGAATACCATATGGTCGATCCCACATGGTCGAAGTTATAAAAGTTCAAACATGTTCAAAAAAAAAAAAAAAAAAGTAACCTGACGTTTAAAGCAGGGGGCAAGCCCCCTTGCACCCCCCGCTCTTTAAATATAGCAACTCCGAGATTGCACTACAGTGCAGTAAAGGGAAATCTTCCATTTACCACATTATAGTGTGGTCTCAGAGTTTGTATAGTTAAAGAGCGGGGGAGTGCAGGGGGGTTTGCCCCCCTGCTTAAAACCCTTAGTCTAGTCTTTGCTATTTTTATTTATTTTTTTATATATTCAAAGTTTTATAACTTTGACCATATGGGATCGACCATATGGTATTTGAAGTTATAAAACTTGGATTATATCATCTAGACCCCTTATTTCCTGTTTGTTGACAAACTTAGTCTGGCTGTACTGAATTCCACGTTTCAATAGAATCTCAGAAGGAAAGTTCCACATACAGGGTCCACACTACACTTTCAAACAATATGTAGAAATAAGAAATAGATCACATATAATAAGATAAACAGAACAATTCATAAACAGAGTAATAATAATACAATGAGGTTGAGAGAGGAAAGAAACAAACTTTTAAAGATTAGCATACAAATTGTTCATAGGTCCATAGAATGTTAATAGGCTAGTAACCCTAGAGTCCTTACAAGCCTCCCCATATTTATCCTGAGTTGCCTCAATTGTCAGTGGTTAGGTGAGTAAAGTTCCCAGAGGTAAGGGTCTATGGTAGTTAATACTGACTTTCTCTGTCCAGGAGGGACACGTGTGCCACCCCAGGAGTGAATATGTGGTCATCAATCCATTGATCTACAATGTGTTTGAAGAGGGTCATGGAGGTGCTTCACATGAAATGGAAGCTTGTTCCAGAGAAGTGGCAGGCTCTGGGAGATGTATCAATCTCTCCAGCATGACCTGTTCATATCAGAGGCTAGGTTGGATAAAACATTATATATACAACTAGCAAAAATCAAATTACATTCAGATTTTTGCAGCTAAGCAATCACATAAGACAATATATGGATTTAGTAATCTTTAATAAATACTGATAGTATCAAGTATCAACACAATTATCTATCTCTTATCCCACTGCTAAAAGAAGCTAAAGTGCACTAACTGTTAGAAACATAGAAGTATAGTAAGGTAGCAGGTGTATGAGGAAATTAAGACAAGAGAAATAAATGCAACTTAAGAAACAGTAGAGTTGGATTGGCATCAGAAAAGCTATTCTAATAAAGTGGTTGTTATAGTAAGTGTAGAACAGTTGTATTAGCAGTACATTGGGAAGACAGAAAGATAATACCAAAAATACATCTGTTTTTCTTTTCATTTTGCTTATGACTAACTAGTGGAAAATTAGTGAAACCAATTTGGGCTGGTTTCTATTACAGAAGCCACCTTTAAGATGCCCACGTTTGATGTTTTTTAATTAAATATGCAATTTTACTGCGGTGGTGGTGCTGCAGTAGTGTTGTCGCCTCACAGTAAGACGTTGTCCTGTTCGATTCACAGCTAGAGAGTCTTCTGTGTGGAGACATGCGTGAATGGGCATACCTTTGCTGAAGGTTGTGCGTCAGGGCCACCAACTCGGCACGTAAAAATCTACTGCCAATCATTAGCGGACTGGAGTTCCGCTGTGGCGACCCCTAACCGGGAAAAGCCGAAAGACGCAACAGCAACATAACAAGTCACTCATTCAGGCACTAGAAAATAAGTATTTCACTTCTTCTTATTAAACTATTCATTATTATAGAATTGTAGTGAATTATTTTATTTTATATTTTAGCTGTTTCACATATGTTATCATACTTTTCTACATTTGTGCACTTTAATTTTCCAGCTTAGTTGAATTTGTATTTTGCCATCTACTGGTTAAATTATGAATTGCGTTATTTTCTTTGACTGGTTGTAGATCACGGTTTATCCAAGATTTATTTTCAGTTCCTTTGAATTTATCATATTCAACATCTGTTTTCCCTCATTTTCAGGTTGTGTGTGTATGTGTGTATAAGTATGTGCTTTTTTACTATAACAGATTTCTATCACTAATCTTGAGACTTTTTTTTCCCCAGCTATCTGCTGGTATTGTTGCCATTTGCAAGTGGGTGGATATTAGTAGGAGGCTTAAGAAATGTATTTAAAAGCATCATTTTCAGGATTGTCATGTATCTGAGGGTCATGCTGCTCAACACTAGAAGTCTAAATCTCAAAATGCACTTGATCAAAGCACTACTTAAAATGGAGAACATCGACATTTGTGCTGTAACAGAGACCTGGTTCAAGGCAGGAGAAAGCACTCCTGCACTACCAGGCTATAACTCATTCCACACCTTTCGGCCCCAGAACTTGGACCGAAGCTACAAAGGTGATGGTGTTTCCATATTCATAAAGGATGCACACACCTTCAGATTGGTAGCCCAACATAATGCATCAGAGATACTTCAGGTGCAGCTATCATTGGGTAAGACAGTAATTCAGGTTGTAGCCTGCTATAAGTCCCCAACCATGTCCCAAGACTCACACTCCACGTTACTAAGTACCTTGGAGAATATTAGGGTCCAAACTAACACTTATATTGGGCAACTTCAGCTACCCTTCCATTAACTGGGAAAACTACACATGTACCAATACACTTGCCTAACGTTTCCTGGAATTCATTAATTCCAATCCCCTGCACCAGCTCATTTCTAACCCCACTAGAGGTAGCAACATCCTTGACCTGGTCATTACTAACATGGGCAACTGTTGCTCTACACCAGTATTCAATTCCTCCCTGGTTAGATCTGACCACAAACTAATTACCTTGGAAATCTTCATCCCTTCCGTCCACCCACCCCCCCGCAAAGGTAACCACCATGAAAAACTTCTCCAAAGCTAACTTTGGGCTCCTAAAAACAGAGGTGGCTAACTTCACGGCACCCATGCAAATGCAGAATAGTTGCATGACCGCTGAATCATATACCAATGCACTGTATGAACACGTACACAAATGCATGGATCTCACCATACCCAATAGAACCAAGACTCTCTACTCCAAAAAAAGGAAAAAGGAAGCCACTCTGGTGGTCCCCTGCCATAAACAAACTCTACAATAGCAGGAGGCAACTGATGGGGAATAAGATGAAGTCCCAAGAGTGGAAAAACTCCCTTATCAGCCTCAACAAAAAGTTGACATCCCTCAACAAATCCTCCAAAGCTAGCTATGAAAACAAAATTGAAGCAGATAGTAAAAACAACCACAAGGCCTTCTATAGTTATGTAAAGAATCTTCACAGCAATATCCAAATTTACTCTGAGCTACTGCACAATGGTACCTCCTATACCGAGCCAACAGATATTGCCAATATACTGGCCGACAGATTCAGTGCCAACATAACCCCTCTCTCCGTCCCAAAGGACCAATCACAATACCAGTAGATTGCCAGGCACCCTGTATTACTGCTGCACAGGTTAAAACAGCACTGTCCAAGGCCAAGAATACAGCTTCTATGGGATCTGACAATATCCCTGGCTGTGTTCTACATGAACTACAGAGTGAACTGGCACCTCACCTGTGTGCCCTGTTCAATCGCAGCCTCAACTCAGGCTTTCTCCCTACCGAATGGTCACTGCTATAGTCATCCCTCTCCACAAAGGAGGAGCCACTATATACCCTGGGAACTATTGCCCTATTAGCCTGATGAGTCTGATATGCAAAGCTATGGAACACATTATCATGGAGCTAATAAACAAGGATATAGGGAATCTCCATACTCTAGATCACAAACAGTTTGGTTTTGTGAAGGGTAGATCATGCCTGCTCAACCTGGTCGACTTCTTTGAGTCAGTTACCTGTACTGTGGATGAAGGCAAGGTGGTTCATACAGTCTACCTTGATCTGGCCAAGGCCTTTGATACCATTCCCCACTCAGGAATTATAGAAAAACTCACTAAGCTAGGCATCAACCCCTATATCACTAGGTGGGTTGCAAACTGGCTCACAGATAGAACCCGCAATGTGAAAGTAGCTAACTCCAAGTCAGACTGCCATCCAGTCATGAGTGGAGTCCCTCAGGGTTCGGTCCTAAGTCCTCTCCTGTTTGGTATCAACTCCTCTGAAGTCTAGGCCTACACGAATGGACTATGGCTGACAAACTTCACAGACAATTGCAAGTTAGGAGCTATTATTAACTCCCCAAGTGATGTTGACATCCTACAGAAAGGTCTCACTGAGACCAACGACTGGTGTCAGAACCAAGCCTTAAGCTCAATGCCAAAAAATGTGTCGTCATCCCCTTTGAGAAAAACCCGGTTCTCATGAATTACCACATCAATGGTACTCAACTGAACACAGAAGGCGTTATAAGAGATCTAGGAACACTGGTTGACAGCAACCTCTCTTTTGACCACCACATTGCCACTGTGGTCAGGAAGTACTTATATGTGTCACATCTCATAACTAAAAGTTTTGCATCCAGGAAGAACGAGTTCATTGTCTCCCTTTACTCTTCCCTCATTCGACCGATCATTGAGTACAGTGCCCCATTTGGCATGTACCTCACTAAACACCTGCAACAACTGGAGACACCACAAATGTACCTCACAAAGGGGATCCTAGGCCTTAAATATTTGTCCTATATGGACAGACTAAAACAACTTCAAGTATTCTCTGTCTCATATAGCCTACTTAGAGGCGATCTCTGCTTGATTTACAAAGCCATGTCTAACCCAGCTCTGTTAGAAATGCTACATTTAAAGAAATCTCAATCTTTCCGCACCACACACTCCAGGGACCTGAACCTCATTAGGACAATCAACAGGACATGCTGGAGGGACAGTTTCATAACCCAGGGACTGCCCATGCTATGGAACAGACTTCCCATACATGTCAAACAGAGCACCTCACTGGCCCTCTTCAAGAGAAATCTTAATGAGTGGACTGGGAAATAGAAAATTCACTCCAGGGATCACTCCAATGGCTCTACTTAACAGAGGCACTGGAAACTAAGGTCAGGTGGCATGATGCCAGCTTAATCCTATGGGCTAGGCTTGTAAAGGCTCCAGGACCATTAGCCTAGTACACACCTATGATCCAATTAACCTACATTTAGTGAGGTCAAATATCCATTAAAGATGGTACATGCCCATACCTCTCAACCTCCTAGTGCAAGACATCTGGGCAAAGCCTGACAAAATGGGGGACAAAGGCTCAAAAACAAGGCCAGATTTTGAATATTGCTCTTATAAACTTAGAAAGTTGCTGGAGTAACACCGTTTGTGTTAAAATATATTTTCTGAAGGATTTGATGTCTGAAACTCAAGTCTATGTCATTATTTGGTGACTTCAGTGCTCAGATCATCCCATTGATTTGCCAGAAAATCACAAATTTTATGAGGAACAGACCAAAAATATGAAGCAAAAATCTGGACATTCTGCAAAATTCTGGACAGTTGAGATGTATGTACACGCCATATGGTGAAGTATGTTGCCAAAACCTGTGACACAGTTTTTCTACATAAACCTGTGGATGCCTCTATCATTCTGTAGCAGATAATGGGGACTATTCTCCAGCACCCTCAGATAAGATATATTTTTAATACTGTTTTAATGCCAGATCAGCTAGGAACAAGTCTGATCTTAAATCAGACAGGCATTCATTACAGAAGCTTTGCTTGATTTCAACTGCTGGTCCATACTACTGACCATTTTGCCACCTGGGTTTTTGATCTTGTAGTATTTTAGATATAGTAGGTTTGGTGATAAAGTTGGTAACTTCCACTTTTCCACTGCTGGACTGAGTAAAGTTACACCGGCAGCTATCATCTACTTCAAATATGTAATAACAGCAGAAGCAAACTGTTAGTACCTCCTTGCCGACTGCCCACAAGATAGTGAAAGATTGTTCCATCAGGAGTTGACAGAATTCCTTTTCTCCTTTGAATTTTCATCATCTTGGTAGTTGATTCTGGGTGACCTGGCACATGGGCTGATTAGGAATCATTAACCTTTGCAAAATGATTCCTATGTATTAAGCAAGGATTTAGGTTTATTTAGTGGTTACCACTGCAACCCATCTACACATTCAAATCTTAGACTTTGCACTCCAGATGGGTGTGACAGTCAGTATTTTGGTGCTGGAACCAGTCACATAGTCATTTCACAGAATCATTTGCTTCCTTTTTCAGTCTAGCTATGATGGTATCCCTAGAACAGTGCCTAATGTTTTTGTTAGAAAACTGAGATATGCAATATTGAATTCATTGATTGCACTATTCATCACCATCTGCAGGAGTTTAGTGCAGTGTTTGGTGATGAAGGTGTCAAGGCTTCTAGCAAGGCCTTGATGTACCCTCTTGAATCTTAGCCCCATTTTGTGTACTTTCTGTCCATCTTTTACCAGGTTATCCGTGATATGGTCTTGAGCTCCATGAATTAATATGAGCAGAATGAAGGCAAGTGCAAAGATGACACCACATACACCTGCAGGTTAACAGGCTTCTGCTAATGAACATTGTCCTGCGATAACCCAAAATTAATCTTTATTTCTATCTCAGTACATCTCAGCAACAACCATTTGAGCAGCGCTCTTCTAGTTGGTGGGGAGGCTCTGTATCCTGCCCTACCTTGCCAGCTGTAAGTCTTTGTTTTCTAAAGAATGTGAACTTACTGCTAGATAACTTTAACTCTAAACCTGCCTCTATCAGTTGTTATGCTGACCTTATTATGCTGACAGTATCCTTCAGAAGATCAGTCTAATGTAAAACATCCTTTTCTTTGTCTAAGTTTGACATCCAGTATTGTGATGTGTTTCTTACACAGGTCCCCTTGATTTGTTTTACCACCTGTGGACTAGATCTATGTCAACCAACTTGTAACATCTTGTTTGAATGCCTTGGGTCCAACCCTTTATCACATTACCACACTGTCCATTATAAATGGATTATTTTTCTCCCTTTTAAAGGAGGTATTGGCTATTCTTATTCTTTTAGCTTAATGTGTCAGTAAGGGCTGGGCTAGACATAAAGAACAGGGGAAAAATAGTAGGAAAAAGTGGGAGCTATTACTAACTCCTCGAGTGATGTTGACATCCTACAGAAAGGTGTCACTGAGCCGAACAACTGGTGTCAGAACCATGGCCTTAAGCTCAATGCCAAAAAATGTGCCGCCATCCCCTTAGGGAAAAACCTGGTTCCCATGAATTACCACATTGATGGTAGTACACTGAACACAGAAGGCATTATAAGAGATCTGGGAACACAGGTTGACAGCAACCTCTCTTTTGACCACCACATTGCCACTGTGGCCAGAAAGTCCTTCTATGTGGCACATCTCATTACTAAAGGTTTTGCATGCAGGAAGAATGAGGTCATTGTCTCCCTTTACTCTTCCCTCATTAGGTCAATCATTGAGTACAATGCGCCATTTGGCATGTACCTCACTAAACACCTGCAGCAACTGGAGATGCCACAAATGTACCTCACAAAGAGGATCCTAGGCCTTAAACATTTGTCCTATATGGACAGACTAAAAAAACTCCAACTATTCTCTGTCTCATATGGTCTACTTAGAGGTGATCTCTGCTTGACTTACAAAGCCATGTCTGACCCAGCTCTGTTAGAAATGCTACATCTTAAGAAATCCCAATCCCTCTTCACCACACGCTGCAGAGACCTGAATCTCATTACCACAATCAACAGAACATGCTGGAGGGACAGGTTCATAACCCAGAGACTGCCTATGCTATGGAATAGACTTCCCGTACATGTCAAGCAGAGCACCTCACTGGCCCTCTTCAAGAGAAATCTTGATGAGTGGATGGGAAATAGAAAATTCACCCCAGGGATCACTCCAGTGAATTTACTCGACAGAGGCACTGGGAGCTAAGGTCAGGTGGCACGATGCAAGGGTAACCCTATGGGTTAGGCTTGCAAAGGCCCCAGGGCCATTAGCCTAGTACACAACTATGAACCTATGAACCTATAATGGCACTGGAATGCAACTTTTAAGCAGATGCAT
The DNA here is from genome assembly GCF_019279795.1 of Protopterus annectens. Lineage (NCBI taxonomy): Eukaryota > Metazoa > Chordata > Ceratodontiformes > Protopteridae > Protopterus > Protopterus annectens. The sequence continues at coordinate 22,351,341 of NC_056742.1, read as the reverse complement.
ACAACTACAGAAAGTACTGAAGAACACATCCTTGAGCAAAATTCACAGTACTGCCACTAATGCAATCCCACTATGGAATAAGGCACCAGACAATGCAGAAATTTACCAGTAACACTGTTTATGGAAAAATGTCATAATGAATGATTAGGTAGTAGATTAGAGTCCTGCCACAACTGTGAATGATGCTATGAGAATGAGGCACTGGGTTTACAATACATAAAGCTACCTTTTACTTATGGAAATAAAAGTGCAGTAGAATGTATAAACAATGCTAAAATCTGATAGTAATACACAATCTGCACACACCACATATAAAGCTATAAGGCTAAGGTCCCAGCACAAACTAAAAAAATGCAAACAGATAACATTTCAGCTAAACATAGACAAAAAACAGAAAAATACAAAAAAGTATCACTATGAAAATAAGAAATATTTCCATGGGTACTTAATGGTTTAAAACTGAGTGACTTCAAACTGTTGCATGACATTAAGTGAAATCTTAGATTTTGTTGAAGGAAACTCTATTTGATATTTACAATGTAAGATGCATATCTTGAGAGACATCCAGTATTATTTGTTTTGTTAATTATACAATTAAGCATATGTTTTCATATTTCTGTTAATATCTCAATAAACATACACTAGCAGAGGAGTTTCTTGTCATGTGAAGCATTGTCTGGTTAACAAGAATGTTCTATCAGTTTATGTCTGGTTGTACAGTTTTCAATATATGAAAATGTGTTAGTGAAAGTTTACAAAAATGTGTGGTTTGTGTGCATTATATTACATTATTTATGAAAAAAACAGTATGAAGGCATCAGCTATTATAAATGTAAATAATACTTCTTAATGCTAACATGCTGTTCACAAAATATTTACATTTGTTTATCTTATGCTTTTATAAGTTTATTTTTCAGAAAATGCACTGGAAGTCAAGGTGTGTGTATGCTGCTAGAGGTGTGACATTCTACATCACATAGGAGTTAATAAACTTTATCTCCCCTTTTGATTAAAAGCTTCAATCTCACACCTCTCAGAGTCTTGAACAAAAGACTCTGGGTGTATATAGCTCTATGTTAATTATAGCAGCCTTACTAGAGAGACATCCAATCAAATAAAGTCAATACTAGGGCAAAAGTCTGGTGATTAGAATTTTAGAAACTTTTAGCGTAATGCCTCACTGGGGGGTGAGACAGACTCAAGGAACAGGGGAATATTTAAGCAGAGTTTAAATAAAAGCTTTTTTCCCTCCCTTTTGATGAAAAGCTTGAATCTCACTCCTCTCAGAAAGTTTTGAACAAAAGACTTTAACCTAGTTAAAACATTGAATCAATGCTTAATTTCCTGTGTCCGGTATTACCAAAAAGAAACATTACTAAACAACTGCAGCCTTGAAGATGCTGTACTTACCTTCAGGAATGGGTATTCTATTTTCCTCAGAATAAATTACTTTCAATAGGTGAAGAGTCAGACGGCCAGCCATTGCTCTGCTGTATTCATCTGTGCAATCCAAGGAATCTGTTGCAGTCTGCTAACCATAAATACAATTGTATACTGTATTTTGCACTTTTAAATTGTATTTTTCATAGTTTCATAGTTTAGTACTTTGTTATATTGCTGATTTTTTTAAAACTGTTCTTGCTGATTTGTTGCACATTTTGTGTGCTGTACCATAGACTTGATTCAGACCTGCTATCTGGCTCTGTTTGTTAAATTTAGCACTAAACTGGGCTATCTTTTGATGGAGATGGCCCCCTGCACCCTTGTGCCAGGAGAGTGTAATTAAGACTCATCTGATTGAATGTTGTTGGCACAGAGCTCAGTTTAGAGTTTTTTTATTGGTTGACTTGTTTAATTCAGTTTGCTCACTGTTTTAACACAGCTCCATACAGTCAGGTGACCAGCCACTGATCTGCTGTATTCATCTGTGTAATCTAAGAACTCTGTTGCTTTTTTAATAACAATACACGTTTATATTGTATTTTGCATTTTAAACTGTATTTTTCTTATATTGCTCTTCTTCTTCTTCTTTCGACTTTTTCCCGGTTAGGGGTCACCACAGCAGATCGCCTGTCTGCTCATGATTGGCGGTGGAGTTTTACAGTGTCGAGTTTCCAGCCTGGCACCCAGCCTTCCACAGAAGGCACACACACATGCACACACTCACACCTAGGGGCAATTTAGAGTATCCAATCCACCTACAGCATGTCTTTCGGATGTGGGAGGAAACTGGAGCACTCGGAGGAAACTCACGCGACCACAGGGAGGACATGCAGACTCCACACAGAAGGCACCCCAGCCGAGAATCGAACCAGAGAATCTCTTGCTATCAGGTGGCAACGCTAACTGCTGCACCACCGTGGCTGCCCATATTTTTCTTATATTGACGATTTTTAAAAATTGTTCTTGCTGATTTGTGGCACCTTTTGTCTGCTGTAGCATAAACTAGTTTTGGATCTGCTGAATCTGTTCTGTTTCTTAAACTGGGCACTAAACTAGCCTATATTTTTTTAGAAAGGGCCTCTCTGCACTCTTTTGGCAGGAGAGTACAGTTGGGACTCATCTGATTGAACACTGTTGGCACAGAGCTTAGTTTTGAGTTTTTTTATTGGTTAAATTGTTTAATTCAGTGCGCTCACTTTTGCTGCATAAAGCCCTGCATTTGCTCAGGTTTGCACTTGTTTTAACACAGCTCTACAGAGTTAGGCAAACAGCAACTGCTCTGCTGTATTCATCTGTTTATGTGTGGCACACCACCATGCACTACAGTGCAGTGTGAGTAACCATTAGTGATAATAGAAGCAAAAACTTTAGCAGCTATATTTTCCCATGGTAGCTGCTCATGGTCCAGCTGAGAAGTCCTCAAATTGTACTTAGCACCTCAGAGAGCACCTAAACTGCACTTCTGCCCCTTTAGCAGTTTCAAAACCACCAAATCTACAATAGTCTAATACCATTTAAAGAATCTCCACTAGTATAGACACTTTACAGAGCACCCCATTAGTATAGACTCTGCTTAAAGCACCCGGTTATACCACACCCCTCCATTTTGTCTCCCCACTATGAAAACAGGATTTAACCTAGCATTATGGATTGTCAGTTTCCCTCCATTTCTGCTACTAGCCTGATTGACATGGGTATCCTGAGGCAGTGTAGCAAATGCCTCATGTAAACTGGCAACCCTCTACTCTTAAATCACCCAAGTACAATTTGTGAGAGATGCATCTATACTAAGAATCCTTGCTGTCTCGCACACAGAACAGTAACACTGAACAGGTTGTCAGCCCACATACTACACCTCCTATGTAAACCATGCACTCAACACATAAACCATCATATGCAGAGGTACTCACCAGAAACCTAACTAAACACCAGAGCCCTTCCAAACACAAACATGCTACACCTAATACAGTACCTACAGCACTCAATACACATAAAAACACAAGCCTTAGCATCTCACCAAATAAGCCCCTAAGGCAAAGCACATCTAAACCGAATTTTTTAGTCATAGGTGACTCCATTGTGAGACACACTGATGTCCCACTCACCAGGCTGGACAAGAAGAAGGTTACAGTCAGCTGTCTGTCGGGTGCCATGATTTGTCAGATCACACATGCACTCTGGTCTCTCAACAACAAGTGCCGTTATGACTCTGTCATAGTTCATGTTGTTGTGAGTGACTTGAGATATACCTCACTGGACTATACTATACAAAGCCATCAATATAATTGGATGCTACTTCCCACCTGGCCAAAACATCCCTCCACTAGAAAACATCCTCAGCTGGTCTACCCACAATCTCCCCCAAGAAACTATCATTTTAGGTGATTTCAATATTGACTGGCAATCCTGTTCTGGCAACCATCCAACCCATCATGTAAACCTTCATGGCTTCACCTAACTAGTCCAGTCGCCAACCAGGATAAATAAAAACTCCAGCAAGCACACTACCCTGGACTGGATACTACTCAGTAAGAGCCCCCAGTCATATATAACAGGCTGCTTATCAGATAGCCTCAGTGATCACTCCCCAACATTCCTACTCAAAAATACCTATACCAAGCTAAACCTGTCATCTACCGTCAACTACATAAAAAACTAAACTTTAACCCACTCACATTCATCTCATCCCTCAAAGAATGTAACTGGCATCCTCTAAAGTACCTCAGTCTAGATGACGCAGTTGAATTTTTTAATACTACTTTCCTGAAGATCCTTAATTACCATGCCCCCATAAGATTTTCCAGAACCAAAGCACAACCCTCCCCATGGCTACGGAAAAACCACTAAATCAGAAATGAGAAACAGGGATAAAGCCTTGGAGCACTGGCTCAAAACCAAAACCCCCTCAACTAAACAGAAATTCCTAGAACTACGCAATAGAGTCAAAAAGCTAATAAAACAGGACAAATTCCAATACTACCAGTTTGCCCTAGAATCCTCACAACACAGCCCCAAACAATTCTGGTCCTCCATAAACTCCATCCTCCACCCAGGTAAAGTCAGTACCCCTCCACCTAATATCCCTCACTCCTCAGAAAATATTGCTACCTCATTCAACACACACTTCACCCAAACCATACTATCACTAGCAAAACAACACAACCCCCCCCCTCCACTCCAACCCACACCTTCAACTAGTAATCTCCCCACTGCCTTCTCTTTTTCTCCTGTACCTACCTCCAACATAAAAAAAACTCTTAACTAAACTTAAACCCACCAAATTAGCAGCAGACAACCTCCCAAGTGAATACCTACAAATCGCAGCTGATGCTCTGGCCTACCCAGTATCCATCCTGATTAACCGATCTCTGTCAGAAAGTTACGTTCCCACACTGTGGAAAGTATCACATATAATTCTCTTCCACAAAGGCGGAGTCTCCACAGAACTAACCAATTACTGCCCCATAGCTATTCTCTCTCCACTCTCCAAAATACTAGAGAGATGCATACACTCTCAGGTCTCAGACTACCTCCTTACTAACAACCTCCTTTCCAGTACTCAGCATGGTTTCCGACCAAACCATAGCACCACCACTGCCTTACTCTCCTTTACTAACACTATCCTTCAGCATAAAAACAATGGCTATCTCTCCTCTGCTACTTTCCCAGACCTATCTAAAGCATTTGACATGGTCCCACACAAACAACTTATCTCTGTCCTCAATAACCTATCCTTCTCACAATCAGTCACCAACTGGTTTCAGAGTTACCTGCCTGACCGCCAACAATCCGTTGTATGGCAGAATGACATATCTCCCCAACTACCTATCTCCATAGGGGTTCCCCAAGGATCCATCCTTGGACTCCTACTCTTCTCTGTTTACACCAGTAATCTAGCCTCTGCCACCAAACATGGCACACTCATACAATATGCAGATGACTCAACCATCATCTGCTCAGCCCAGTCCCTACCAAAACTGCAAAAAGTCACACAGGAAGCCTTTTCCTCTGTTGAAACTTGGTTATCCGATGCCCAAATAATGCTCAACCCAAACAAAACTAAACTACTCCTCTTCCAACCCACCAAACATACTCAAAACAACTCTCACTTTAACATCACAGCAAAAGACAACACCATTATATACCCAACTGAACACACCAAATTGCTAGGAGTGGAAATAGACAATAAACTAAAATTTGACATTCACATATCCATGACCATAAAAAAGTCCACAAAAAACTAGGAGCATTATACAGAAATAAGCAATTTCTCACCAAAGCAGCAAAGATTTCAATAGCAAATTCCCACTTTATCTCCACCCTACTTTATGCCTCTCCAATATATACCAACCTAAGGCAATGCGATCTTAACAAGCTAGAGACCTGCTACAAAAAAATTGCCAAATTCGCCGCAGGGGCATCCTACTGTAGTCACCACTGTCTCTCACTTGCTGAACTGGGATGGCTTGAACTCCCTCACCTCCTTCAGTGGTATCAACTCTCACTCACCCACAAACTAGTAAACCATCCACTAAACGTCCCATCCCTCCAGAATCTACTCCAACCCTATCGCACCACCAGACCACTAAGATTCAGCAACAAAAATCACTTGCAGATCACTAAAGCCAATAACTCTGCTGGTGAAGCACTGTTCTCTTGCACCATAGCCAAATTATGGAACTCCCTTCCACCCACAATTACCTCCATACCATCATGCACCCACTTCAAAACTTTACTAAAAGCGCACCTAAAAACATGCTGGCTATGCCCTTGCAACTCCCACTCTAATATCACCCACCCCATCTAACCACTACCTTTCTTTCCACTCCACTAACTACCTTGATTATAGCAAGCTCAGATGCTCATAAGCCTAGTACTTATTATACAGCAGGAACTTCTCATTGTAACATTTGTTAATGTCTGTTATGTACTTCACAGATAAAGATTCTAGTTGTCTACTGATGTACTATGTTCTTCATCTGTAAATATGTTGTAAGTAATTGCTATGTTAAATTGTTAATTGCTATGTAATCCAATGTAACTACTGTCTGTTTATTTTAACTGTGGATCTTTTTTCCCCGGGCCTCCGCTGAAAATGGACCTACATCCAGTCGGACACTCCTGATCAACAAATTTAAATAAATAAATAAATATGAAAAGAGACATGATTGAGCTCCCTGAATGTGTCCCAGGCAGTATGTCCCTAGCCTTGAGCAGCATTCTACCCTCACCTAGGATGATACCACAATATAAACAAAAAATTATTAACTTCAACAATTGGCTTAGTTTCTGGTGTCATTCTAAGAGGATCCACTTCCTGTCAGCCTGGGATGACATGGTTGACAGACCATGCTGCTTTGCCAGAGTTGGTCTTCACCTGTCACCTCTAGGCTTTCAGTTACTGGCTAAGGCACTTGCCTTCCCCATAGTACCGTTTTAGGCAAGGTCTCAAGAACAAAATTTCTGACATGAAAATATTACTCACAAATAAATTAAAGGTTATGCTGCTAAATGCTAGGAGTTTAAATCAGAAGCTGAACTATCTGGAAGCACTCCTATCCATGGAAGATGTTGACGTCATCATAGAAACTTGATTCAGAGCCCGAGAGAGTACCCCAGCCTTGCAAGGCTACAATGCCTTTCACACTTTCAGACCGCAAAATGAACGCATGAGAACCAAAGGATGAGGAGTATCTATCTGCATTAAAGATAAATACACCTCTAGACTGGTTAAACTGTTAGACAGGAAAACTCCATGGAGTTACTCCAAGTTCAACTAACTGTGGCAGGACCCCTCCCCCTTCAAATCATTGTTAGCTATAGGCCCTCTTCAATGAACCGTGATACCCACCACACTGTATGTTTGGACGGGATCTATACAGATTCCCGATGGCACTTTCTGCCGAAGCAGAAATCACCAAACATACTTAACCAAAAGTGCTGTTCACCGAAGCAGCACTTTCAGTTAAGTATGCTGGTTGTGCCAGTCGCACTACAGTGCGGTTAAGGGAGAATTCCCTATTCCCCACTGTAGTGCAACCTCGGAATGAGAATATAAACCCGGATATATGCTGAACTAGCTGTGGATGTCATTATAGACACTGATCCTGTGAAAATTGATAACCTATTAGCTGAAAGGTTTGGTGAAAATTTCATCCCCCTGTCCCCTCCAAACATTGCACAAAACATCTCCCCAACCTTGCATCTCCAAAGAGCAAGTCATTAATGCTCTCTCCAAGGCCAACAACACAGCCTCTATGGGACCAGATGGCATCCCAGGTTACATTTTAAATGAACTAAAACATAAGTTAGCAACTCCGTTAGGCACTCTCTTCAACCTCAGCCTATGTACTGGTTTACTCAGTGGAAAACAGCAACCGTCATCCCCCTTCATGAAAGGGGTACAGCAACAACACTGGGAAGTACAGACCCATAAGCTTAACCAGCCTTATCTGTAAGGCCATGGAACATATCATCATGGACATAAGGCTATAGGTGATCTCCAAACACTTGATCTGCCATAGTTTGGTTTTGTCAAAAGCAGATCATATCTGTTAAACCTGGTGGGCTTCATCAAAAATGTCACCAGAGCCACAGACAAAGGCAAATCTGTGCATACCGCCTACCTTCAGTTAGCAAGGCCTTTGACACAATCTCACATTCAGGCATCATTGATAAACTCTCCCAGTTGAATATCAACCCTTATGTCGTCAGGTGAATTGCTAATTGGCTCACCGACAGATCACACTCAGTCAAAGTTGGGAACTTTACCTGAACCAGCAGATCTGTCACCAGTGGGGTTCCACACGGGTCAGTGCTGGTCCCCCTGTTGTTTGGAATATACTTATCAGAAGTTCAGGCCAAAACAGAGGGGCTGTGACTGACTAAGTTTGCTGATGACTGGAAATTAGGCACAATCATTGAATCCTCAAACAATGACAATATGTTTCAAGAGGGACTTATACAAACCAATGATTGATGCCATAGCCACAGACCCAAACTCAGTGCTAAAAGATGCATTTTCATCCTCTTCGGTAAAAACAATATCCCTGCAGACCATCATGTAAAATAATAATACCCTAACTTACAACTCAGTAGTGAGAAACCTGGGAATGCAAGCTGACTGTAGCCTAAACTTTGACCACCACGTGTCTACTGTGGTAAGGAAAGAATTATATGTTGCACACCTCATTAGCAGAGATATTGCCTCAAGAGCAAAAGAAGTCATAACTCCCCTGTTCTCCACCCTCATCAGGCCAATCATTGAGTACAATTCTCCCTTTGGTATGCAACTTGCTAGGCACCGAGAGCAACTTGATAGACCTCAGAGATTTCTAGCCAAGAAAATTTAGGGGCCCCAGCATGTCATACATTGACAGACTGAAGTTACTGTCACTGTACTCAGTAGCATACAGACTACTTAGAGGAGATGTGCCTGGCCTACAGAGCAATCTCAGATATAAACCTAATGGAAATACTTCACATCCTCAAGTCAAATAGGACAAGAGTCTCCAGCTCCAGGGACCTTAACATGGCCTGTGACATAAATAAGACCTGCTGGAGAGGCAGATATGTCTCTCAGAGGTTTTCACTCCTCTGGAATAGGCTACCACTTTACATCAAACAGAGCTCCTCTCTAACCCTGTTTAAGCGTAGCCTGGATGACTGGATGGGAAACCATAATTTCCTGCCAGGGATTTTACCTATGACCATCCTAGATATGGACAGTCATTGTTAACTAAGATCTCAGGTTTTGGCAAGATCCTTTATGCTGGGCTTTTCTAATATTATATTGGTACACATGGTTAGGCTTATAAAGGCCTTCAAGTCAATAGCCCAGTAACCACCCATGAACCGATATCAGACTTCCACATTTTCTTCTGCAGAAAGATGAGCCTCTGTGCAACCTCTGGGGTTTATATTGTGCTATTTCAGGCCTTTAAGCATGCTGATTATGCAAATTAGGGCACAGCTCATGAATATCTTTTCATTGCTCATTGTAGATGTCATGCCTAGAGAAAGAGTCTTATGTACATGCCTACATGTTGTTGTCTTCATGCCTGAGTACTTCCAAGGTGTATTGTTTCATTTGTATGTTTTTTCAAGTCAAAATGAGGTTCACTGCACTTCACTGGATAAGCCTTCTTGGAAGAAGTCACTAAGGAGACTTTATCTGTAATAGATGATGTGCGTGCTGTACAGCAGAACTCTGACTGCCATTATTTCACACCTCACATTCTCTTTTATACCTGTTCAGCATGGCATAATCCATGCTAAACCCCACTTATGACCATGTTACTGAGTTGCTCTACATTGCAGGGCAATTCTCTCAGTGGAAAACTGGTATGACCATGTGATGCTGGCCATGATTTTCTGGTATGAAACCTACAGCATGCCCATGGCTTCAAATGCTACTGGTAGATCAGGGCACCTTAGGGTGCATCATAGTGCCCACTGGGTCTATTTGCTATGGGAACTCTTATGAGGGCCCCCAGTGTAAGTTGAATGCCTGGCACTGTCCAACTGGGACAATTGCTGATGCTACCAGCATTCCTCAAACTGCAAAGCAGTGCAGACCCCACTACAGTAACTTTAAGAGGCACCATCCAGACATTGTTCACCATGGAGAGAAGAGGCCAGAGTGAGGGGTCCTGAGATATAATGTAAATATTCTGCTTTATTTATTTATGTATGTATGTATGTATGTTTTGGATCCTGTCTTACCAGTTTGCACAGTACAGTAATTATATCTTTCTTCCAGGTTTCACAGCTCAGGAGGCCCTAGTGAGGCATGCCCTCCAGTGCCTGAAGAGGCTGTCTCATTTTTTCAGCCTAGGGGTGATTGCATCAGTTTTTATGTTACACTTAAAGGTATCATTGTGTCTTCAACAGCATAACTTTTGGCAAAATTCCCCCTTAAAGCAATACAGACTTATTAGGTAGCTTAACTGTGGTGGAAATGTGTTCACCTTTTGTTTATTATTCATAGTCTATCAGCTGTTAAAGATAGCTGTTTTTATGTTGTATGTATGCTTGTTCATTGCTTGGTGTTTTGTTTTAGTAGTAGTGTCAGAATGTCTCAAATGGTAGCACCTTCACACTTACTGGTGAAAGATTTTAAGGTTGGAGATTATTTTCCCACTCCAAGTGCTTTAATTCTTTTCAGTTATGGCACTGTAATTCACCATAATAGGGGGGCACTTCTGAGTGTGCTATTTTCAAAAGAGGCTTACAGCAGAGGCCACATCAGCCTGAATTGGTGGTAGCTCCAATGGATGCACATAACCTCATAGCATTTATTGAAAAGAGCCAATGCCATGCCCTAGCCATTTTCCCATACTCTGTAAAAACTCCACTCATGTCTCCCCTGAAAAATGTCCACTGGTCTAATGGAAGTGAGCTAGTCATCAAAAGATACATAAATGAATACATACATGCATGCATAAAAAAATACAGGATAATGTTTGTAGCGCATGGGTGAAGACGACTGAATATACAGACACAGTGACATTACTGTAGGCATTCCTATTTATAGCACATGATTTTAGTGGACAATCATAGGCAGTGCTGTTAGTGTACAGCTGCATATATACCTGTTTCAGTAGCTACACATCACATGTATCAGATTAAAAAATTACATTTGTAGTCATACATCTCAACTATCCAGAATTTCACAGAATGTCCAGATTTCTGCCTCATATTTTTGGTCTGTCTCTTATAAAATGTGTGTTTTTTCCTGGAAAGGATTGAGAATGTGTCACTAAATAGTGACAGAAAATTGAGTTTCAGGCTTCATATCCCTCAGAAAATGCAAGATAATGCTAAACCTGTTATTCTATCAACTTGTCAAGTTTCAAGAACAATAAAAGCTGTCCCTGATTTTGGGCCTTTGTCCCCCACTATTTTTGGATTTTTCCAGAATTCTTACACTAAGATATTGAAAGGTATGTTTGTAGTAGACTCCTGTTAACGTCACTAATGTTTTTTCATGAGACTGTTACAGTTGTACTTGACCTATCATATTATGAGAATTATGTAGTCCTATATTTCATGGTATCCAGAAAAGAAGTGAATTCCGCTAAAGAACGCTCAGCAGAACAAAAAACAATGTAAATATTGGAAGAGCGTTGCAACACAAGTATTAGTATTTCATCTGAGTATTCAAAACTTGCTAAACAACCAAAATGGCAAAAAGACAGCTTCAAAACAACAGCTTCAATAACAGGCTTTTACCATATTGAATCCACAATATATGAAATATAGAGCTTTGCTGTTGTAAAAGTCAAGTGGCGTTGTAATTCCACAGCTTTAAAACATGTGGATGTCATAAAAATAGAAAAAACAAACATAAAAGTGAAGAACCCTTCTGAATTAAACAATGGACAAGCGCTTTCAGCTTTCACATGTTTTAAAGCTGTGGAATTACAACGCCACTTGACTTTTACAACAGCAAAGCTCTATATTTCATATATTGTGGATTCAATATGGTAAAAGCCTGTTATTGAAGCTGTTGTTTTGAAGCTGTCTTTTCGCCATTTTGGTTGTTTAGCAAGTTTTGAATACTCAGATGAAATACTAATAATTGTGGTGCAACGCTCTTCCAATATTTATATATTTCATGGTATGTCTGCAGGGATGGCAATGGTGGTGCAGTGGTTAGTGTTGCCACCTCACAGTAAAAGGTTCTCTGCTTTGATTCTTGGCTGGGGTGCCTGGTGTGTGGAGTCTGCATGTCCTCCCTGTGGTCACATGGGTTTCTTCTGGGTGTTCCAGTTTCCTCACAGACATGCTGAACGTGGACCGGGCACTCTAAATCCTGGCTGTAGATGTGCATATGTGTGCCTTCTGTGGAAAACTGGGTGCCAGGCTGGCAACTCAACACTGTAAAGCTCCACCATTAATCATTCTGTGGACTATTGTTCCACTGTGGGGACCCCTAATGGGAAAAACTGAGAAGAAGACTTTTCATGGTATGCCTGCATTTATGCCCCCATCTTTATTACTATCCTTTCTTTTATTTATTTATTTTTTTTATTTGTTATGTTGTTTCTCTCCATTCATTTCACTTTTGTATACAGCATTGTCTGCAGCAGTGTCTGTGGCTGTGATCCAGTCTGGCAGCACCAAAAGTACAATACAAGCAGGGAAACCTGCAGCTGAGCTTCTAAGGGCTGCCTCCCTAATATTGTCAGAGGTGGAGGCTAATAGGCCCTCTAGCCCTGCCTCTTTTGGGGATTAACTAGGTGGGAGCTCCGGTCCTGCTGGTTGCTCTAGTAAGGGAGTTGAAAAGTATGTGACCCAGAAGCAGGTATCACAGGTGGTTTGGTGAGCTGGTAGACTTTTCCCTAGATGTCCACATTAGCCACTTTGAAAGACTCCTCTTATAGCTTACAGAGTTGCATCCCTGCCCATGAAGGCGGCTCCATCAGAACCAGGGTCTAGTGTTGTGGGTGCAAGGTGGAATATAGACTGCCCCTGGATCAGACAGTGGCAAGACAGTGCTGAGGATCACACCTACTCTGTCTCCATCCCTATGGAATATTTGTATTTAAAAAAAAAATATATGGTTGCATCACTGTGTCCAATACCTAGTGGTCAGTTAGTAAAAACTGTGCAAAGAGAAAGAAGCCATGATAGACTGATAAGAACTAAAGTGAAAAAGGGGTTGTGAAAAATTGAAAGGCTGCAAGCCCAGCCAGATAGCATCTTGTAAATAATTATATGTGATTTGTAAATATTAAAATAATCCACAGGCTGGTTTTACAAATGTGAAAGAGAACTATATGTTATGATTAAATATGTTGTACTGAGCCTCAGCAATGTAACCACAGTGCACTCTGCTGGAAGAAAGCTGATAAGTAAAGCATTTTATGACAGTTTGATCTCAAAGCTTGGAGACAGAATGTCTGGACAAAGGAATACCTTCTATTGTTTTGAGACCAGAGTTAATTGCTAGATTTTACATGTATAATGTCTTTTATTGGGTCTATATTACATAAGCGAATGCAATAAATTGCGAACACTATATAATCGACCCACAATCCCCGAAAAACCAAAATGTCAAACACATGGAGTGATCCCCCCTACTTAAATATACCAACTCAGAGACCGTACCACAGTGGAGGAAATGGCAAAGTCCCAAAAATGGACAGTAATTATTTTCCCTAGGAAACAAAAACACTGTTCCATGCTTTCGGTATTTTGCCATTTTGCATAATGACATTCGACTAAACAGCGTTCATAATTCATTACGTTCGCTAAAATAATAGCAACCCCTTTTATTGCTGTGGTTTCCTGACCAGGTGCAAGCTTACTAAGAAATGTAAATTGGGAGTTTCTGGTAGCATGGAAACCAGAGAAGTATTAAGAATGATGTAATCTAAAGTGAGTCAGCAGTGATGTATTATCAATTTAGGAGATCTCAGAGAGAAAGAGATAGAATTTTGCATTTGTCTTCAGAACTAACATCACCAGTACTTTGCATTTGATCTGTGTGCATGTAAGTTATTTAGAACATTGTTTCTCTTAGAAATAGATAGAAAATAGTAAGTGTAGACTAGCTGTTTTCTATATTTATTGTCAGACTATTTTACAGTATTATTTTAAGCATTTTCCTGTGAGTTCCAAACTCTTGACTAGCACTGTGTTGAATTGTGGAGATTTGTCTTGTGTTTTTATTATTTAGTATTAAATATTTTAAACCTTTCAACTGTGGCTGTTTTGTGTAGAGATAATTTAAACTCTAGAGTACATTGCATGTATATAGTGATACTGTCCAAGCCACTTCAATAAGCCTTAAAAGTTCTGGTCACACTTACCATTTGGATAATAATATTGCACAGTAAAATTGGACACCCTTTGGTAATGGCCTTATTAGTAGCTGATATTAGTGGTTGATGGAGGTGGATTACTAGCTTATAGCCTGGCAGGAAGGGGCATGGCTGTAGAACCTGTCCTAGCCTTCCCCAGGAGTGTCTGTGTGTTTGTATATAACTCATATCTCAAAGTGTATGTGTGTGTCAGTTACTTGGGCAGGAACATGAAGCACTGGTTGGACAGAGAAGGTGCTGGAATTTTAGCTTGACCACTAGGCTGAGATCTGGGCCCTATAGCTGTGCCAGTGGAGAGTCTTATTGGAGATCTGGAGATAAAGAGAGAAACCAGACCCAGACTGACTGTGATCTCTGTGTGCTCTTAAGGAAATCTGTACTTTATTGTGTGTGCACTTGTTATCCTTCCTAGTGTGCATGCCCCTCACTGGTACTACTGGTGGGGAGTGAGGCTCCTTGATTACTGGGCCAGTGCATGGGTGTCATATATTAATTGGTTGGCAGTGTTGGGATATCCACACCACCATATTAATTGTTTGGCACATACTAATTGGCTTGTAGTGGTGTGGCTAGTGGATTCCTGTAGCTTGTGTACAGTGATCAATAAAGGTGTTTTTGTACTCTAAATCAGCCATGCAGTGAATATTCAGAGTTCAGATCACAATTGTTTCATTTCTTTTGTTAGCTTAGTTAGTCAGGGAGAGAAGGCAAGCATATCAGCAGAGGAGTATGGCAAGCTGACAAGGAGCCAGTTGACTGAGATGAATCAGTCTAAGGGACTGGTGCATGGAAACCTGACTACGGCAGACATTATTGCAGCTTTGGTCACAGCTGCATCAGAAAACAGCAATCGAGAGGATGATCAGACTGGCCGTGGAGGTATACAACACTCAGAGAATGGACAGCTCAACCTTTCTGCAGAGGACTTAAAAATCCATTGGGAACTAAAGAGACTTGCGTTGGAGGCCAGGTGCTTGGAAACAGTAGCAGCACAGAGACTGAGATGTCTACAGGCTGAGGAGAATGAGAAACTGCTACACCTGGAAGCTGAGGAGATGGAGAGGCAGAGGCAGTACAAAAAGGAGATGCTGACTCTTTGCCAGAGTCATGGAGGTAATGGGGAAGGAAGTAACCAGATCCCAGAAGCACAAAAGTTCAGTATATTTCTTCCGCAGTTTGCAGAGGGGGATAATTCTGATAGTTTCATTCATATGTTTGAGAAGGTATGTAAACAGTATGATGTTGACCAAAGGCTCTGGGCATGGATCCTGACCACCTTACTCCATGGTAAAGCTGTAAATGTAATTTCCAAATGATCTGATTGAAAATTATTTGATTATACTGCTGTTAAGAATTGTTTTCTAGAATTGTTTAACCTAACACCTGAAGCTTATAGGAAAAAGTTTCATGAGCATAGACGCAAGGCAGATGAAAGTGTGTGTGAATATGTTGCAGAACTGATCACTTATTTTCATAGGTGGGTGAGTGGATGTCAGGTCACCACTTATGAAGGGCTGGCAGACCCTTTTGTGAGGGAACAAGCCCTTAGCACTTTGTCTGGGGACATGAGGATCTGGTTAGCTGATACACAATGTGCTACTTCAGAGGACTTGGGGAAGAAGGGAGACCTATACCTAGCAAGCAGGGCATCCCTGCACAGGAAAGGGACCCACAGTATTGCTCATGAGTCTAAAAGAACCTATGGTGGGCAGCCCAGACTGCCCCAACAGAATCTACTAGTAGCAGGGGAAGCTACTAGTCCAGGTACACATCCAGGACCTAGGGTTAAATGTTTTGAATGCACCAGTGGAGCCATGTGGCATACAAATGTCCATGGAGGCAAGGTGAGGAACAAAAGGTGTGGGAACCAGTAAGTGGGGAAGACAAAATGCCAATAGTAGGTTGTCTCGAGACAACCAGATTACCAAACTACCATCCTGCAGATGTCCTGATAGGGAAAGATTTGGATAAGGCAGTATCATGTGTTTATGTAGTTACACACAGTCAGGCTTTGAGACAAGCATGTGGGAACCAGTCAGACTGCAGCCAGGACTGGTGAGGTGGTTACTTCAGGGAGGGAGCTACTCTGTAGCAGTGAGACTGAAGGTGAGCCACAGCTGCTTGAGGGTACTGATGTTCCCTTGGAAAGAGTGACTGCAAAGGTAGAGGTGAGAAGTAGTACCCAGGCTGACAGTGTGGTACTGCTGTCAGAGTATGCCAGGCTTCCCATGGTGGGGGACCTGGAAAGGGTTACAAAGAGAGAGAGTTGAGACAGGCTTAGCTCTCAGACACAACATTACAAGGCCTGAGGCAGGTAGCGAGTGAGGCACCTGATTCTCAAGGGAAGGTGGAATCTGTATACTGGGACAAAGGGTTACTGTATAGAGAGTGGACTCCTGAGGGAGGGCTAGAAGGTGAAAGGATACAGCAGTTGGTAGTGTCTAGAGCCTACCATCTTTCTAGTCATAGCCCATGATATTCCCTTTGCAAGTCATATGGGCATAAAATGTACAAAGAGATGTATTATGCAGAACTTCTATTGGCCTGGAATTTCCAGAGCTGTAACAGGATACTGCAGGACTTGTGAGCAGTGCCAAAAGGTAGGCAAGGCAGGAGACAAGATGAAAGCTGCTTTGATGCCTTTGTGTGTGATTGAGGAGCTATTTCAGAGGGAAGCTGTAGATATTGTGGGGCCTCTTGCGTACCCCCAGTTCCACAGGGAAAAAGTATATCCTACTGGTTGTAGATTATGCTACAAGATATCCTGAGGCAGTGGCTTTTTCCTCCATTGAGACAGAAAAGGTGGCAAATGATTTGTTAGAGATTTTCAGCAGGTCAGGTTTACCAAAAGAAATACTGACGGGCAGAGCTGCCAGTTTCATGTCAGACCTGCTGGCTTGGCTGTGGAAGTACTGTGGGGTGAAGCACCTGAAGACCACCCCCTATGGTCTTGTTGAGAGGTTAAACTCTACAATCAAGTCCATGCTATGGGCATTTTCAGACCAGTTTAAGAGGGAGTGGGACAAATATTTTCCCCATCTGTCGTTTGCTTACAGAGAGGTTCCCCAGGAATCCACAGGTTTTCATCTTTTGAGTTGCTGTATGGGCATAGGGTGAGAGGACCTCTAGATTTAATTTGAGATGAGTGGGAAATGGAGTGTGACTCTCACAAGGAGTTTGTTGTGGCATATGTCCTAAACCTCAGGACAAGGCTCAGGTAACTCATGGGCTTGGCCCAGGAGAACCTGGCAGAAGCCCAACAACAGAAAAAGATCTGGTATGACAGAAATGCTAGAGCTAGAGAGTATGCTGTAGGGCAGCAGGTAATGGTTCTCATTCCTGTCAGACAACAAACTGCAAGCAGCATGGGAGGGACCCTACAAGGTGGTAAGAAAGGCAAGTGATGCTAACTACATGGTAGAACTGCTAGGCAGAAGGCAGGAGCACAAATTGTGCCATGTTAACATGATGAAACCTTACCATGATAGGGAGGCTCTTGTGCTGAGTATTTGTAGTGGATTGCAGGAGGAGTCTGAGGGAGATCTGGTGACTGATCTGCTCATTGAGGCTTGGACTGACACCTCAGTGGAAGGGGTAGCAATGTCTCAGCAGCTATTTCCTACCCAGGTTTGAGAAATCCTAGCAGTGTTACAGGAATTTGGGGACATGTTCACTGGGAAACCAGGGTGTACCCTCCTGGTGCAGCACCAGGTGGATACAGGACCCCAAAGGCCTATTAAGCAGGCTCCTTATAGGTGCCTGAGAGAGTCAAACAGACTCTGAGTGAGGAGATACAGGAGATGTTGGAACTAGAGTTAATTCAAGAGTCCAACAGTCTTTGGGCCTCCCCAGTGGTGCTGGTGCCAAATAAGGATGGCAGCACCAGGTTCTGTGTGAACTACAGGAAATTAAATGGTCATACAGAGGCAGATGCTTACCCATGCCTAGAACAGATGAGGCCCTAGAGCAGCTGGGTGGGGCTACATATCTGACTACCATTGATCTTACCAAGGGTTACTGGCAGGTGCCCTTGGCTCCCAGTGCTAGAGAGACAGGTCAGCCTTTGTGACTCCTTTTAACTTGTATAATTTCACAAGGATGCCCTTTGGGATGAAAAATGTCTCAGTGAATTTCCAGAGGCTGGTAAATCATATCCAAGCAGGAGCAAGAGGGTTTGCCCTTGCTTACCTAGATAATATTGCCATCTACAACCATTCCTGGCAAGAGCACCGGAAGTGCTGGGCAGACTACAGAGGGCAGGGTTGACAATTAAGCTGATCAAATGTCAGGTGAGTTTGGCAGAGGTGTCCTACCTAGGACATAGAGTGGGGAGTGGTAAGATCAGGCCGAAAACTGCCAAAGTGGAAGCCATTCAGGCATGGCCTGCACCTATTATCAAAAAGCAGGTGAGGGCATTCTTAGGAACAGTAGAGTACTACAGAAAGTTTGCCCCAGTTATAGTACCATAGCTGCTCCCCTCACAAACCTGACAAGGAAAAACAGGTCAAATAAGGTATTGTGGACCACTGCATGTGAACAGGCATTCCAGAAGCTTAAAGAAGCTTTGGGAGGATCCCTGTGTTAGCCAGTCCAGATTACAGCAACAAATTTGTTGTGCAGGTGGATGCTTTGAACCATGGGGTGGGGGCTGTACTTAGCCAAATTTCTTCAGAGGGAGAAGAGCACCCAGTGGTTTATCTCAGTTGTAAGCTCCAACCCAGAGAGGAATGCTATGCAGCTGTAGAAAAGGAATGTCTAGCCATAGTGTGGGCACTGCAGAAACTTCACCCTTATCTGTATGGAAGGAAATTCACTGTTGTTACAAATCATAATCCCCTAACATGGTTACACTGAACCAGCCAGCAAAATGCTAAGTTGCTAAGATGGAGCCTAGGGTTGCAAGCATATGATATGTCAGTGCAGCACCTCAGTGGGATTAGCAATGCTAATGCAGATGGGCTCTCAATACAGGGAATGGGGTAAGATATATTCTGATAGAACTAACCCTCTCAAACATTTCTCAAGGGTCACTTGAAAAACTAGCTTGAGTTCTCAGGGAGGGGAGAAATGTGAAAAACTGAAAGGCTGCCAGCCCAGCCAGATAGAAACTTGTAAATAATTCTATGTGATTTGTAAATATTAAAATAATCCACAGGCTGGTTTTGCAAATGTAAAAGAGAACTATATGTTATGATTAAACTATATGTTATACTGAGCTTCAAAAATGTAACCACAGTGCACTCTGCTGGAAAAAAGCTGACAAATAAAGCATTTTATGATTGTTTGATCTCAAAGCTCAGAGACAGAATGTCTGGATGAAGGAATTCCTTCTATTGTTTTGAGATCAGAGTTAATTTCTAGATTTTACATGCATAATGTATTTTATTGCTGTGGTTTCCTGCCCAGGTGCAAGCTTACTAAGAAATGTAAATTTAGAGTTTCTGGTAGCCTGGAAACCAGAGAAGTAAGAATGATGTAATCTAAAGTGACTCAGCAGTGAGGTATTATCAATTTAAGAGATCTCAGAGAGAAGGAGATTTGTCTTCAGAACTGACAACATCACCAGTACTTTGCCTTTGCTCTGTAAGTTATTTAGAACATTGTTTCTTTTAGAAATAGATATAAAATAGTAAGTTTAGACTAGCTGTTTTCTATATTTATGTCAGACTATTCTACAGTATTATTTTAAACATTTTCCTGTGATTTCAGAACTCTTGACTAGCACTGTGTTGAATTGTGGAGATTTGTCTTGTGTTTTTATTTTTTATTATTAAATATTTTTAAACCTTTCAACTGTGGCTGTTTTGTGAAGAGATAATGTAAGCTCTAGAGTACATTGCACGTATAAAGTGATACTGTCCAAATCACTCCAATAAGCCTTAAAAGTTCTGGTCACACTTACTATTTGGATAATAATATTGCACAGTAAAATTGGACACCCTTTTGTAACGGCCTTATTAGTAGCTGATAATAGTGGTTGGTGGCAGTGGATTACTACCTTATAGCCTGACAGGAATGGGGATAGCTGTAGAATCAGTGCCAGCCTTCCTCAGGAGTGTCTGTGTGTTTGTATATAACTCATACCTTAAAGTGTGTGTGTATCAGCTACTTGTACAGGGACATGAAGCACTGGTTGAACAGAGAAGGTGCTGTAGTTTTACTTGATTACTACGCTGAGATCTGGACCATATAGCTGTGCCAGTGGAGAGTTTTATTTTGGGATCTAGAGAGAAAGGGAGAAACCAGCCCCAGACTGACTGTGATCTCTATGTGCTCTTATGGGAAATTGTACTTTACTGTGTGTGTACTTGTTATCCTTCCCAATGTGCATGCTCCTCAGTGGTGCTAGTGATGATTGAGGCTCCTTGATTACTGGGCCAGTGCACATGCATCACATGGGTGTCCTGTCCCTCTATCTTTGACTTGTAATGCTTGTCTCGAGCTTGTTACTAGACAATAATGGCCATGTTATTTTACTTGCTGTCCTGCTTGGCTGTATCACAGAACCTGCTACACTGTTTTATTAATGAAAGCAATGCAGTGCATAACAACCTAAGCAAAACAGCATGTGTCATTGCCAAAAGTTTTAAATCAGTCATGCAAAAACTAAAATAAACAATAATAAATGCAAATCAAAAACTACATACTTCAAACCAATAAACTCAAGTCATTCAGATAATTGCTAAATGAGTTTATTGTAATTGGCAAAAAACAACAAATCACATATCACATTCTGTCAGATAAACCACTAATACAAAATAACTAAAGAATAAGGAGAGAGAGAGAGAGAGAGAGAGAGAGAGAGAGACAGAAGTTACAGCTAATGGAGCAGAAATCTTCAAGCATTCAGAGTCCATGTGCTCAAAGAGCACTATCTTAAAGTAGGGGAAACAAGTATATTGCAGCTTTTATTTTTGCTGTTTAATTCAAACTCAAATATGAGTTCAGGGAAGCAGCTGCTGCATATTACCTGAACAGATTGAGTTAGAGTGAGGGAAGTTCAGCAGCCATGGGACGGGAGTGGGAGTGGGTGAGAGTGCACTTTTAGGCAGCAATCAGGAAGGAGGTTTCAGCTTAGAGAGCAGAGAGAAGTTTTAGAAATAGAGTTTTGGATTAGGGAATGATCAGGGAATTTAGGGTTAGAAATGGGGGTTGGAGTTTTAGGGTAATGGAACAAGGGTTCAGATTACAAGCTGGGTTTGAGTTTTGGGGTGCAGTTAAGGCTCAGGTTGGGTTAACAGGGTCAGGTGTTGGGAGTGCTAAGTAATTACAGGAGATTGGGCTACTGGGAATTAAAGCCCATGCATTTTGTGTAACTGGCAGAGTGCAAGTGTGGTATGAACATGTAGCACTCATGCATGTGACAGAGTGCAAGTGTGGTGTGAGTAACTAGCACTCATGCATGTGGCAGAGTGCAAATGTGGTGTGAGCACCTAGCACTCATACATGTGTGGTAACTCAGAACTATTCATATTGTCATTTACTACCTCAGATTTATTCACATTGTCATTCACTATCTCAGAACTATTCACATTGTTATTCACTAGCTCAGAACTATTCACAATATCATTCACTATCGCATAACTATTCACATTGTCATTCACTGGCTCAGAACTATTCACAATGTCATTCACTAGCTCAGAACTATTCACATTGTCATTCACTATCTCAGAACTATTGTCATTCACTAGCTCAGAACTATTCACAGTGTCATTCACTATCTCAGATCTATTCACACTGTCATTCACTATCTCAGAACTATTCACATTGTCATTCACTATCTCACAACTATTCACATTGTCATTCATTATCTCAGAACAATTCACATTGTCATTCACTATCTCACAACCATTCACAATGTCATTCGCTATCTCAGAACTATTCACATTGTCATTCACTAAGTCTAATGCAATGTTCGCCAGGGAAATGTACTTCATGATAAACATTTAAGGTCATGATTATTCCTACCTATCACTTCAACTACATGTCATTGGTAATATTGTTGCTTCTGTTATGAAAACCTGAATGTCAACATGGAAAAAAGTAATGCCTGAAGTATACAAGGGTGAAGAAATTAAACTCTAAAGACTAACTCCACAGTTTCACAAAACTGAAGAAGGGAAAAATTTCCCAGAGTAAAAGGAATCGATGTTAGCACACATTTAGAAATCACACCAACAGTGGTTTCCTATGGAAAACAATGATCAATGTTGAGTTCTTCATTGTCATGCTCTTCAGGTAATTGACACTCAGTGAAGTTTATCTTGACCTCCTTTAATTATACCAATATTTTTATACTAATTTTTCTCTGCACCATATTTCTATAAATTTAAATGTAAAGTTTGAATCAGTGCAGGGTAGCTGTTTAAGATAAAGAAATCCACTAAATAAAATTAAAAAAGAATTGTTTTGTTTAACAGGAGCAAGCTGCCCTGCACGTGACATATGGGGCAGGCACCCTCCAAGCTGACATGTGTATGTATATATATATATATATATATATATATATATGTATATATATATATATATATATATATATATATATATATATATATATATATATATATATATATATATATATATATATATATATGTATATATATATATATATATATATATATATATATGTGTATATATATATATATATATATATATGTATATATATATATATATATATATATATATAAAAATGTGTATGTATATAGTTCCCTATCAGAAGCTCAAGTTTTCATAAATTTG
The DNA here is from genome assembly GCF_019279795.1 of Protopterus annectens. Classification (NCBI taxonomy): domain Eukaryota; kingdom Metazoa; phylum Chordata; order Ceratodontiformes; family Protopteridae; genus Protopterus; species Protopterus annectens. Next base: position 22,328,329 of record NC_056742.1, on the reverse strand, counting down.
AAATTGATATGGTCAAGACCATCGAATCAATTTTCCAAAAACTCAGAGCTTTTGAATGGAGATCATGGTACATTGAGGAGTGAGGAATTTACCTGTCTCCCTACTGTAGTGTGATTTCAGAGTTGGCATATATAGTGTGCGTAGGTGTGGGGATAGCAACATTTAAAAAAGGTAGATTTTTTTTGGTTTCCCAAAGTCTGAGTTTTCGTAAATTCAGTCATATTGTCTCAACACTATAAATTTCAATTCACTCATATATATATATATATATATATATATATATATATATATATATATATATATATATATATATATATATATATATATATATATAGGTTTACTATCAAAATGAAGAATATAGGTTTGGCGAACACGGAAATGATGAATGTGTGTTGGCTGATTCCATATTTCCAAACTACAATTCTGGAAGTGTCCTTTTTAGCGAATGCAACTGTGCATTTGCTAATATGTGGTTGATGTTATGAATAGAGATCTCTGTACAGGGTGGACCTGGATATTTACCCTTTTCCTCACTGTAGTGTGATCACGGAGTTGGAATATATAATTTGCATGGGGTGTGGGGAGCTTGCCCCCCTGCAAAACTGTGAATTTTAGTGATGTGCAGTACTGAACTGCATATGCTCATACTGCTGGAAAGCAAACAGGTAAGGGGCTGCAGGTATAAAAACATTGTTGATATCGAAAATGCAGAATTCAGTATCTTCAGTATTGCCATAATTAATACATAGTATGTCAACATTATGGCTCAGTATTTCACCCACATTACATTCTGAATTTCACATTTTTGATAGTAAACTGCTATATATATATATATATATATATATATATATATATATATATATATATATATATATATATATATATATATATATATATATATATATATGGGTCTACTTCATAGCACTGAAATTTCACAAGGTTGAATTTCATAACACTGAGACCAAAACATCAAAATCCCAAAATATTGAAAACTCAAAACATTGAAAGTGTGCTTCATAACATTGAAAACTACAATGCATATGTAAATAACATCCTCTCAATCTATAACAACACTTAATAAACACACTTTCTGCGACATTTCTGCAGGGGGCTTGCCTCCCTGCAGAAACATAGTAGAAAGTGTGTTTGCTATTTTGGTTGTTGTAGATGGAGGTGATATTATATCTATATCTATCTATCTATGATATGTATATATATATATATATATATATATATATATATATATATATATATATATATATACATATACACATACACACACACACTCACACACACACACACACACACACACACACACACACACACACACACACACACACACACACACACACACACACACACACACACACACACACACACACACACACACACACACACACACACATATCTAATCCATGGCCCAATAAAAGAAGAAGAACAGATAAATCAATCACACTGTCAGTTATTTCTTACGGAAAACAGCAACCAGTAAGAGCAGCTTCAGGGAACTGATTTCAGCAAGTGGAGTCTTCATAGGGTTAGGACACAGGGAAGTCTAAGAAGCTGTGGATTCAAAAATTGGCAAAGTCTACTGTCAGAGGTGTTGTGACTTTTGTAATCAAAACCTTTTCTTTAGAAAGGAGTATGAAAGAAAGAAAGAAAGAAAGAAAAAGAAAAATCATTATAAAACAAAGTATAAAGAGATACAGGTTTCTTGTTGGCTTGACTGATATCACATAACCCAGATGTTAGGTAGTCCATCTATTGATTAAGCGATCTTTTCAAGAGGAGTAAGCTGAGTTTCCAAGAAGAAGGGAAAAAAATAAAGTGAGCATGAATGAAAGTTGCTGTGCTACAAAACAGCAGCAGTTCCTGAAGATAAGCATTAAAATTAAAACACAGAATACATTTAACAAATTTAAAACGTTTACGCTCAGAAATAAAACACACCTTAAATGAGCTACGTTTTTAATGTTTACAAAATACACTATTTTAGAAACCATAAAGCCCTTCTTGCAAACAGTTAAACTGAGATATTCAGCTGTGATATCTCTCTATCTTATATCACAATTATTAATGGATATCTTTTAGAAAACATGTAATAGTACAACCCAAAATTGTAACAGCTAGTCTGAAGTCTTAGAACAAAATGTTTCATAGTGTAATGTCTATACTCAATGGAAATCAATTTAAATACATCCCAGTAAGGCACTATGCTTACACTTTGAACTGTGCAAGTAATCAACATATAGCAGTATGGAGCTATGTCATGTCATTTAAGCAGTCACATCATAATTTTCAAGTTCTATTTCAACATTAAATTAATGTTGTGAATAAATGTTTTTTTTCAAAATTCTGTTTCAGCATTAAAGGTGTATCTTGAGTTTGCAAATATACTGAAGAGTATTTACACCAGCCACACATATAGCACTGCAAGAAAAAGTTAAAGCAAACTTTTCTGCTTCGATGGCTAAATTATGTTCAGAAGCTATGACAAAAAGGATGAGAAGAAATGGTAAAATTCTTTTGAGGTCACAGTAAATGAATATGGTAATTAACAACAAGTTCAACATCAGCAGCACTGGTGATTATTGAAAGAGCAAATAATTCTGTCTGCACAACTCAGGATATGCAGCGGAGTGGCCACTTGCTATTTGTTATCTACAGATTAACTGAAGCAGATTGGATTCAGACTCCTGCTTCACAGCTGTTGGAGGAGCCCGATTTGCAAGGCCTTTTTCACCTCAGTGCCCAGTGGGCCTTACTGTTATGGTCTTGCTAGATATTATTCACAGGTTTTATTAGCTTACAGTAAGACATAACTGGATGATGTGCTTGAAATCAGTTAGTGAAAACTAATTACTGAAACTGATAGCTATGCAAGGTGTTCAAAGTAAATTAAGATCTTTAAATAGAAAATATTCTTCACAGCATGTTCCTAGGAGGGTATTGAAGTATATGTGTATGTTGGGGGGAGGTAGTACTGCATTTTTTTCATGTCATTGGACTGCAACATTAAAAAGAAATCTGCATAATTTTACTTTATAAAGAATAAGCAATATAGGTAATGCAAATAGAATTGTTAGACGTCCGAGTACTGAAGCTTTTATAATATGAAAGGTTTAATAAAGCAGTCAGATGTGTCCTTAGCTTCAAGATAACTTAGATAATTCTTGGAAGTGGACAGCAATAGATTGCTGTGCATCAGAGAACAAAGCATGCCATGATCTTTACTTTCAGTTTTACCATTACCACAGTAATAGATATCTAACATCTGAGACAAATGTAATTTCATGTACTTATATAGCATGTCTGAACATCACTTTAAATGATGTTAATGGTCTTTAGCAAAAATTAGAAACTCCTGTAGCAGCTACTTTTGATTCTTTCAACAATGATGGTCCATTTCAGTACTGCCTAGTTAGTTCTTAATTGGTTGGGTCAAGCTATTTATAGTAAAAAAAATCATTGGATTAGAACAGCCAGACCAAGTACTTCAAAACGAATTATTGTTTGACTCTGAACAATGAATCAGAAACAGCCAGTAGATTATTAATAACTGGAATGTTCACAAACCTAATAGGAACGACAAGTTTGTCATCTGGCAGTTAGCATACAGAATTAAGGCTCCAAATGGTTTGAGTTGCTTTCTATAACTGTGGGTAGGTTTGATTCCTTCCACTTCCATTTGCCTGCGATGTGACTCTGAGCAAGTCAATTAACCACAAAGTGCTTCTTTCTTGCCTCTGAAAAGGTCACTCATAAATCTAGTAGGCTTACCACGTTAGTAAATATAAAATAATAGATGATTTTTACCATGAAAGAAAAGCAAAAGCTAAAATGAAAACTTAATACTGCACTTATTTCTGTTACACTTTCCAAACAGACAGCAAAATAAAGATGAAACAATTACTGTGCTTCAATGTTTTGTATATATACTGAGTCCAAAAGTTTATAGGTTATAAAACACATGATGATCTAAATATATAAAACTGAGTATAAAGCTGTATCATTATGCAGTACAGCAGAGAATGGCCAGTGTATAGCAACATTGCATTTCATAATCATATATATTTAATTCAGATTGCTTTTCTGTTCCATTCCTGGGTACTCTGTTGATATATGGGGCAGAAAGTGACTTTCTAATCAAGTGAATTGGTGAAAGTACATCCCTTCCATTACCAGCACTAGAATGACACTTAACAAATGACTATACAGCTAGCTAATCTACATATATAACAAGTGGCAAAGGCTGCTTTCCCGATCATTTCTGAAAAATATTGCAGTCATCATTTCAGAAAGTCTGAGACTTCAGTTTGGAAGTGTGTAAACTTTGGTGGATCTATAAATTGAAATGGATTTTAGAGGCGTATCTCCTAAAAGGCTGCCATATATGTTATGTCACTCAGTGATATTGCCAGTTCAGTTGAAGCACTATCTTATTTTGTGAAGTGTGTAGAATACATCATACCCTAAAGTCGATTTGACATCAAGTGGCGCAGTGTTACTTCACTTAACATGATTTTATATATATATATATATATATATATATATATATATATATATATATATATATGAGAGAGAGAGGAATGAGTGACCTTTTTACATAGTAGACACATATCAGGTTTCTAACAGAACAGTTTGTGTTTGTTTATGCAAGAAAAAACAGATTCCCCGGGATTCAGGAAGCCATAAATTCTGTGTAGGAACAGTGTAGGAGCTCCTGCATGGAAAATGGCCACCGAGCGATTCAGGATAGTGCCATTTTCACGTGCAGAGTGGCCCTACACTGTTCTAGCACGGAAAACCAACAGACATGCAAATCACCTCATTTGCTAATGAAAACCATGCAAATGAGGTGATTTAGCAATTCAGCAAGCTGCCTGGTCCCCGTGCTAGAACAGTGTCAGTGCAGAAATATATTCGGAAAATAACTGAGCACATTTCTGCAACTGACAAAACGGAGGCATGACAGCTCATGAAAAGCATGTATTATGTACATTAGACATGCCAATGGCCAAATATAAGGCCATTGGCATTAAAAATTGATTAATTATTATAAAAATTAAACTTTTTTTGGCCAATCTCGGCTGTTTAAGCATAGGGCAGTGGAGAGCAAACGGGATCGTACCAAAAATAAAAAAAAAAAATTGGAAAACTCAATTTTAAGTTAAATCTGCATTTTACCATTATAGTCTATGGCATGCAGAATATAAACAATACCAGGGACCACTGGTTGTCAAGGGGAAATGGTCAGTTTTAGTGCAGTAACTAACAACCTACACACTGGGGTATGTAAATGAGGGGAGTTATACTAAATCACATATTTCTTGAAAGAGTCAGCTTGTACCTAACCGTGTAGGTGCAGCAATACAACAATGCAAGTGTAAGAGCTGGATGACTTCATAAGGGGGTGTGTCGTGCTTGCTGTAATCTCATTGGAGCTCTGTAGCCTGTGTTTGCCCTTAGTTAAACACAGCTAAGGAAGGGGATTTGTCAGATGTGCCTGAGCACTGTGTACATAGCCTAAACGAGTGTACGCACCATGCACCGGGTTTTAAACATAAACAGAAAAAAAAAGAGGAAATGGCAGCACTGTTTCCATTTCAGCACTGGGTATGCACGTCACATCTCAGGGCTTAAATAGGGAGGAAGTGGGAAGGTGTAACAGCAGTAGGAAGGCAATCAAGGAGAACTAGCATAGCTGGCAGGTGGAATGTATCAGAATTAGCCAATTACACATGCAGCAGCCCAGCACACTATTATAAACTATGCAAACACCATTTAGACTTTTTTTTTCCCCCACAAACTCTACACCACCGGTGTACACAGACAGGGGATTTTTAACTGGCAAAACTAACTAAAAATGTTAGAGGCTGCTGCTGCTTTACTCCATCAATATGTGCTAGAGACTGGGGGTGGTGAGGAGGGGAATGATGACAACCACCCCACAGTGACGAGGAGGAGAAGAGTGTACAGACACAGGGTAACCTACCATGGCCTACATGAGCTGGAGATAGTAGAGTGCTATAGGGTGGACAGGGACATTCTACAGAAGATCGTTGTGCCATCCCCACTTCACACACAGAACCAACAGAGGGGAACCCATCCCAGTGGATACCAAGGTATGTGTAGGCTTAAGAATACTAGCCACAGGTACCTTCCAAAGACCAACTGGGGATATCATGGGGGTCTCACAGGCATCAGCATCCAGGGTACTACATCAGTTCCTGGATGCCATGACACCACGTGCCAATGAGCACATATATTTTCCTAACACCCATGAGGTGTTGACTAGAAGTATGCATCTCTTCCACAGTATAGCAGAATACCCTGAGGTAGTTGGTGCTATAGACTGCATGCACATCCACATTAAAGCCCCACCCAGTGAGCAGGGTAGGGTCTACATAAACCACAAGGGCTTCCCCTCCATCAACTGCCAGGTTGTGTGCGATGCCCAGGGCATTTTCATGAACGTGTGTGCTGGCAGCCCTGGAACGTATCACGACTCCCACATCTGGCATTCCTCACAGCTGTATCAGGGGTTTGCCAGGGAGGACATCCCATATGGCCATTTTGTGGGGGATGTTGGCTATGCACTGGAGTCGTGGCTGATGACACTCATCAGAAATGCACACACACCTGAACAAGAATGCCATAATGAGGCACACGCACAAACCAGGATCGTTGTAGAGCATGTGTTTGGGATGCTCAAGTCACAGTTCCACTGCCTTGACATATCTGGTGGAGCCTTGCTGTACACTCCAGCTACATGTACACAAATGGTCATAGTATGTGCCATGCTACGCAATATGATCCTGCGGAAACAGCTGCAGCAGGAACAGCATGGGACAGGGCCACACAGCCCCCCACCATTGCCAAGGCCAGCACAGGTACAGAGGGACTCAGAGGAGGAACTTCTTTAGTCTGTCCCTGTAGGCAGAAGGAGGTGTGCCCAGTATGCCCAGGCCTTGGCAAAGAGGCAATGCATAGCACACACACTGACACTGTAGGGACCCAGGGACTGATACCGCTCTCAGACTTACACGTATAGTAAAAGGGATGCCAAACATGACACTACCTGTGCTTTATCTTGTATAGGGAGTGTACTACATACATCTGACATAGTCAGCCCTCCAGCACCATCCTCACTACACACACGCATCTAAAATAATGCGGGGTGGGACAAAAGCCCAATATATACACTTGCATACTTTTTTGTTTGCTTCTTCCTCCCGTCACTTTGTTTTAAATGTTGAGGAAATGTAAAAGGTTTACAAACTGAATGGCTCTTTAATTCCAATCAAATGTGATAGCCCTCTCCATGAAGTAGACAGTTAAAAAGTTGTCAATCTACTTTTAAGAAATTCCTCATTATGCACAATTACCTATTGCATGTTTTATTTCTACCATTTAGTTTGGTTCCACCACGTCATATTACTAATGGCTTTGCAAACGTGGACAGTGATTTCAATGAACGAACATTTCAATGAACACTGCATGCACCCCCTGAGCAGTCCGCAAGATTTGCCTCGATGCATTTGCAGCAAGAGAGCATTGTGTGTGTGTACGCTTGTGTGCAATTTCTTTATTTTTGGTGTTAATTATATTTCCCAAGGCTCAGTTTTCTATGCTGAATACTTATTATGCTTTCATAAATCATGCCACTTATAGTGTGCGTGTGCATTGGGATGGATTGGTGACTGTGTCAGCAAGTTGTGTGTTGTTTTATCACTACGAGTTTTCATTTACTATCATTAAAACACAGATTGCTTAACGAAATGTATTCTCATTTACTAAATAAAATTGCATCTCAATTGCTCAGAGCAAGCATGTGTTTTCAGTTGCTAATGTGCTCATGATTCGAGGTATAAGAACAGCATTTTAACTCATACTAGAGTAGCTTATTATATGTCCTCTGGTTATTGTTAACTTCCATCAGTTTTGTTTTCACTGGTAGCCATAACAGCAGGATTTGCTGCTTGAGACGTAAATATCTATTACAGAGTTAATACAGTGCCACATCACTTATCAGACCAATTTTTTGTGGAAGGCCAACAGGGAATGTCAGTGCTTCAAAGGAGCATTTGGCAGAAAATCAAACAGCCAACCCATGGATACTAACAGTCATCATGGGAAGTATAAAAAATTAGTAGCAATTCCTGAAAGTCTTGTAGACTCAATGGCAAACATAATACCTTGGAGAAGAATTAGCCCAGTCTGTCATGCAATATATCATCCCTTAAATGTGGAATTATTTAGATGACTTACTTCCGCAGACATTTTGCACATTTACTGGTATTGGTGGATTGTAATGAATAACGACAGAAGTTTGAGTGGCCTTTTATGGTTGAAATTTTCTGAAATGGGTAGTTTTGTCATTATTGGTTCATACATTTTGTTTCATTGCTTACTGGAAGACTGTTCAAAACTACAAATTTAAAACACATTCTAACAACTGGTGCTGTGTTATGCAAGGAATAAAATTTAATACAATCAGGAAGGTGAATCAAGGAATGCATACATGTATGCATGGCCCTAAAAATGTGTTTGAAAACAGGCCATAGGAAACTGTGAAGGGCTCAAAATCATGGGCAAATTTTAAGCTTTACTGTTGTTACTAAATCAATGGATGAAGGTAAAACAGTTCACACCACATTACCTTGACCTGGCCAAGCCTTTTGACACAATCCCCTACTCAGGTGTAGTACAAAAGATGAATAATGTAGGAGCAATACTTGCATCACCAGCTGCATTGCTAACTTGGCTCACAGGATGCAGGAGATCAAAATAGGGGAAGAGACCAGTCGCCAATGGAGTCCCCAGGGTTCAGTGCTGAGACGTTTTCTGTTTGGCATATACATCTCAAAAGTAAAAGGAAATACCAAAGAGCTTTGGCCAGCTAAGTTTGAGATGACTGCAAGCTAGGAGCAGTTATTGAATCCCCAAATGACTTAACCATCATGCAGGGAGGTTTGTCCCAAATAATAAGTGGTGTCAAAATCATGACAATGCCCTCTGAGAACTGATCCAGTTGTTTGGCATTTGGGGAGTTGTGTGTACAGTGACCTAACTTTCGACCAACATGTGCCCAGAGTCATAAGAAAGTCTTTCTATATTGCACAGCTTATAAACAAATTAATTGTGACTAGATCTAGAGATGTTGTTGTTCCCCTTTAAAAAGCTGTCATTATGTCAATCATTTTGTATAATGCCCACTTTGGTACATATCTGTCCAGCCCCATGCAACAATTGGAATACCTTCAGAGATACCTTACTAAAAGGATACAAGTCCTAAAAATAGGTCTTGCATGAACCACCTCAAAGATTTATTACTATACTCAGTATCCTACAGTGCTTGGAGGTAACATGTCTGGCATACAAGGCATCCTCCGACCTAATACAGATGGACCTAATGAACATCAGCAAGTCAAATGACATCAGAAATACTAAATTCAGGCATCTAAACTGAATGTTGTGGAGAGATGGATATATATTATAGAGGCTACCACTGTTCCAGAACAGACTATCCATAAAAATAAAACAAAGCTCATCCGTCCATATTCAAATGCAACTTGGAACTAAGAATGGGTAATAGAAAATGTACTCCAGGATTTCCCCTCATGCCACTAATGGATGGAGGCAGTTCCTAAATGCTGCATCCCTTACATGGGTCCCCTCAAATTATCTATGGTATGATCACAATTGTTCTCACTAGGGCTAATATACAATTATCAGCCATGGGATAGCTAAGACCAATCAGAAAATGTTAATTCAAGCACTAAAAGGGAATTGGCTAAGCTTAAAAATGTCCTCCGAGTGAACCTATGTTGTGGTAGTAAATAGTTATAAAAAAATTACCCTTTTTAGATCATTAAGTGCCCCTGTCACCCTCTGCCCCCCCCCATCTTCAACAGCTTCCGGTGCCTATGGACATAATACAACAAGTCTGGCAGTTGCATTTTAGTTCTGAAGGGTAAGAAGTCTGAAACTGAAATTTATGCCATTAAAAGCTAACATGTGTACTCTACTGATATGCCTCCTTTATGCATGATAGGTCACAATACAATATGAAATGGAAGCCAGCAGAGTAACTGAAATACCAGTGCAGTCATTGCAAATGTTTCAAGTCTTCAGGTGTGCACCCCCCCCCCACAATCTCATGCAGAAATCTCATCAGACCCATCATAGAGTACAATGCCCCTTTTGGGATGTACCTCACAAGACAGCTGGAAAGACCACAAAAGTACCTCACCAAGATGATTATTGGTCTCAAACATATGTCCTATGCAGCCCGACTGGAAAAACTCCAGCTGTACTCAGTGGTATATCGCTTACTCAGAGGTGATCTCTGCCTGATTTACAAAGCCATGTCCAACTCAGAATTAATGGACATGCTCCACCTAAAGAAATGCAAGTCACTGCGAGCCACTCGCTCTAGTGAGCTAAACCTCGCCACAACAATAAATAGAACATGCTGGAGGGATAGATTCATGTCACAGAGACTCCCCGTGCTTTGGAACAAAATTCCTAACTACATTAGGCAGAGCCCCCTCACTAACACTCTTCAAGAGAAACCTTGATGAGTGGATGGGTAACAGAAAATACACCCCTGGGATCACTTCTTTGGCTCTTCTTGACAGAGGCTCAGTCAATTAATCAATGGGGTGGCGAAAGCTGACACACTCTGGCTAGGCTTATAAATGCCCTCGGGCAGATAGCCAAGTACCTACCTATGAATCTATGAACCTAAATGCAGTAACATGTAAGTTTGAGGAGTAATATCACTGAAGCACAGATTGCCAGAGCTGCCCCAATCTACATGATAGATTGTTGTATATGTACAATATGCAGGGGTCAGTGTGGTAAATTTGTTGTGTGTTTAATATTGCCTGGAAGTGGTCACATGTAGACCTGGATGGTTGTGTCTCAGTGGCCTAGGTACAGTAGTATGGTCAACAGGGCCATGTTTCAACAACTGCAGTGCCAACCACACTGCTTCTCAGCTACACCCATGTCAGCAGTTGTACATACGCACTGTCCAGATTTCAATATCTGTCACCGTCTGAAAGTTGAGCATACCATGAATGGGGGCTCATACATAGAAACAGTACACAGGTTGAAGTAACCTACACAGAGTGCATATAAAATAACTGTCAACACAACTTTGGAAGTATACATAGAGGTTAGCATCACATTAGTTGTCCCTCTAGTATGGAATACTGGTAATCTAGCCAATCATTGGCAGACCAAAAAAGGCACAGTTATAAAGTAATGACAGGCTGCCATGTCCACACACAAGGTGGCATAACGGGAATGTCCCAGGTATATCTGTGAGTCAGGTGCCAGTAGCTTCCATATCACACATGCACCCACCTCACCCCACCATCAGCCACAGGTTTATCACAGGTCATATCCTTGCTGTAGGGAATGAATACAGCATGAACCCATCTCTGTATGGGAATACATACATGATGCTGCATGCTGAATAGGTGTCCAATGCAGGTGTGTCTCTAGCTGTAAGCAGCAACATGCCCACATCCAGACTCGTGGATTAGTATGAACATGAAGGATTGACAGGAACACCTCAACCACTTACCACTGTCACCCCAGGGTAATCCACTGGCTTGCAGCCTGGGAACTTATGAGTTTCAGAATGCACTGGCCTGCTACAGATGGCCTGCAGCACTCTCAAATGGCCTACAGTCCTCTGGTAAAGGCCCATGTCTCACCCATAGTGCCAATGTATGGAAAGTCAAGGTGTCCTAACTAACAATCTAACACAGTAAACAGAAAACAAATGCAAGGCCATGCTGACAAATGCCAGTAGCATGCCTCCCCATGTCCTACTGCAAGAACTATGGATCAGGCCATAAATATTACTGGGATAAAGGCCCAACTATAGGGATACCTCGGAGATATTGCTTTCATAATGTTAGGAAGAGGAGAGAATAATGGGGGGGGGTGTAGAGGCATGGATGTCATGGAGTGTCTGAAGTCTGAAACTCTGTCTGCCCATACTACCCCCTGACTACAAACCCATGAATGAATAGCCACAAAACTGCTTGTAAACCACAATGTGAAGGTAAACTGACCAGATATATGAGTCTTGCCTCTGGATAACCTGTATGTATCTGTACAGCTGAGAGGTATGGCCCTAGCAGGATATGGCCATTCCGTTAAGTTGAAAAAAGCAAAAGAAGGGAATCCCCAGCCAGCATACTACCAAGGTGCTGGACCATTTACACAGAACCAGCAGTCTATTGTCTGTAGCTACCCCTCTACAATGGCAGGAGTGTGTAGTCTATGCCACAAAATATTGGTCTCAGCTTCATTCATCTTGTATTTTCCTGGTAAATAACTGAGCAAAGAATGATATCTGTCAGTAGCTGATGACATGATTCATCACAGTGTAAAACAGTACATATGTCAGAAAATCTATGCTACAGCCAGCCATGTTACACATGCAGCACAGGCAGCAATAGTTACAGTATCCCCCATATGTTATGCCCATTGTGTCTCCATACTGGCAACCTATCTACAGATATCCTGCAGAAACAGGTTGCTAGGTGTAGCTGTGGCAAACAAAACCCTGAACTGGAGTCCAAATCTCTCTGGAATGGATGCACACACTCAATATAGAAGGTCATACTGGACATGCTCCTACACTTAGAGAAGTGAATCCCATGTCTGACAACACAGTGGACTATAGATATCTGCTATTCGCAGATGTCTGTGCACACACACCAAATTGTACACCATTTCTACTTCACACACACACACACCCAGATTGGATAGGAATACTCACACATATCTAAGGGCAACATAATCTAATACGTCAAACAGGAGAAGAGAAAGATAGACAGTGACAAAGAGAATCCCATTATGAGGCCTTTCCCACCCAGTACACATCCTATTGACCTATATCACATGATGTGCTGAAGTCATTTACTGTAGAAATTCCTTTTGTTAGCCCTCAGCCCTATAGTCTCAGTGGTGCTTGTGATAACTGTGTAACATTATAGTACAAATAAGTATTCATGTAGCATTTGTAATCTCAGTCCTGTCAAATGTAAAGTTGTGTGTGAGTGTGTGTGTGTGTTTCTAGATGAATGAGTTTGAGCCCATTCACACTCATTACATTTCTCATTGCCTTACTTTAGCACTCCTGCTGATGTCAGCCACCCTGAAATAACCCTTTTGGGAGCTTGCAGCCTTATAAGCTCTGTGGTGCTCATCATAACTGTGTAATATTATAGTGTAGAAAACTAATTAGGTAAAAGTTTTAATCCCGGTCCTGGCAACTGTGAAAATGTGTGTGTTTATGTGAGAGAGTGTGTGTGTCTTTGTAGAGACATGATTTTGAGGCCATTCACACTCACTAAACTTCTCTTATCCCTGCTTTAGCACTGCTGCTGATGTCACTCACCTTCAAAGATACCTTAGGACAGCTCTCCAGCATATAAGCTCTATGGTGCTTGCAATAACTGTGTGTAATACTCTAGTATAACAAACTAGTTAGGTATGAGTTCTAATTCTGGCCCTGGCAACTATAAAAATGTGTTTGTGTGAGAGAGTGTGTGGTTGTCTTTGTAAAGACATGATTTTGAGGCCTTTCACACTCACTATACTTCCCTTTCCCCTCATTTAGCACTGCTGCTGATGTCACTCACCTTCAAAGATACTGTTGGACAACTCTCCCACATATAAGCTCTGTGGTGCTTGCAATAACTGAGTAATACTATAGTGTAGCAAACTAGTTAGGCAAGAATTTTAATTCTGGTCCTGGCAACTGTGAAGATGCGTGTGTTTGTGTGAGAGTGTGTGTGTGTGTGTGTCTTTGTTGAGACATGATTTTGAGGCCATTCACACTCACTACTCTTCCCTTACCCCTCCTTTAGCACTGCTGCTGATATCACTCACCTTCAAAGATACCTTTGGAGAACTTTTCAACATATAAGCTCCGTGGTCCTTGCGATAACTGCATAATACTCTAGTGTAGCAAACTAGTTAGGTAGGTGTTCTAATCCCTGTCCTGGCAACTGTGTAAATGTGTGTGTTTGTGTGAGAGAGTGTGTGTGTCTTTGTAGAGACATGATTTTGAAGCCATTCACACTTATTACACTTCCCTTACCCCTCCTTTAGCACTGCTGTTCATGTCAATCACCTTCAAAGATAGCTTTGGACAGCTCACCAGCATGTAAGCTCTGTGGCGCTTGCAGAAACTGTGTAATACTATAGTACAGCAAACTAGTTAGGTAGGAGTTCTAATCCCAGTCCTGGCAACTATGAAAATGTGTGTGTTTGTGTGAGCGAGTGTGTGTCTTTATAGAAACATGACTTTAAGGCCATTCACACTCACTACACTTCCCTTACCCCCTTTAGCACTGCTGCTGATGTCACTCACCTTCAAAGATACCTTTGGACAGCTCTCCAACATATATGCTCTGTGGCACTCATGATAACTGTGTGATACTGTAGTGCAAAACACTACTTAAGTAGGAGTTCTAATCTCAGTACTGGCAATTGTGAAAGTGTGTGTGTGTGTGTGTGTGTGTGTGTGTGTGTGTGTGTGTGTGTGTGTGTGTGTGTGTGTGTGTGTGTGTGTATATCTGTAGGTTGAAGCTTTTTGTGTCAGTACACAGCCAGTACATTTCGAAGTGTAATACTTTACAATGGCTGCTGATGTCACTCAGCTTAGAGGTATGTTTGGACACTGTTCTACCTAGAAGCTCCGTGGTGCATGTGATAAATGCTTAACAATGTAGTGGCATTAACTATATAGGTAGGGGTTTGAATCTCATTCCTGGCAAGTGTGTGTATGTATATCTACATAGCTGTGTTTGTACCCTAAAGATTTTGTCCCCATTTACACTCAGTCCACTTCTCAGTGCCCTACTTCAGCAGTCCTGCAGATATCATTCACCTTAGAAGTACCTGTTGGCAACCCTAAACCATGTAAAGTCAGTGGTGCGTGTGGCAAATGCATAACATAAAAGTCTGAAAACATAGTTAGGTAGAGGTTCGAACCTCACTCCTGGTAAATGTGTGTGTAGGATAAAGTATTTTATAAAATCACTCACCCACTACATCACCCAATGCCAGTATGTACAAGGGCTGGTGAGGTTTCTCACCTTAGAAGTACCTTGGGACAATATCCATCCTATAAGCTCCGTGGCGCTTTCAATAAATGCGTAACACTGTAGTAACAATACCATAGATAGGTAGGGGTTTGAAACTTAGTACTGGCAAGTGTGTGTGCGTGTGCGTGTGCGTCTGTGTCTCTGTCTGTCATTAGTATCCTGTGTGGGTGTTAGTGTGATTGTGTATTAACAGGATCCATTGGGGGGTGTGGGTTTTGCTAAATTATTATGTTGATGACCTAGTTTATGTCCCAATGTCCACATTACAAGGCCAACAGTTGTCAAACACCATAGAGGTTGGTGTAGACAATCTACAGCCCTAAATGTGTAGTGCCATGTGCAATGACTATGTGACAGTATGGAATAGTTAACAATATAGGCAACCCTTCTAATACTCAGAGACCACTCTCCACCCAGGTATCATACACAAACACACTTGGGTAAGCATCAACCACTATATCAGTAGTTCTCCTGCAAACTGCCTCACAGATAGCACCCACGGTGTGATTGCAGTGGACTCCATGTCAAACAGATGACCAGACATGACTGGTGTCACACAGGGTATGGGCACATGTCCTTTCATGTTTGGGATCTACCCTTTTGAGGTGCAGGAGAACACAAAGGCACCCTGGCTGAAAATGTTTGCATACAACAGTAAGGTGGGTGGTAGCATTCCCAACCCATGTGATGTTGACAGCATGCACAAAGGCCACTTGACATCTATGACTGCTGTTAGAACCCGGGACATTACCTCAATGCCAAGTGATGTGCCGCCATTACCTTTGGGAACACCATGGCTCACATGAAGTAATACATTGGTGGTAGTCCACTGAACAGTGATGTTGTTATAACAGAATGGGGAACACAGGTTGACAGTCAGCTGCCTGTTGACCACAACAGTGCCACTGACATCAGAAAGTACTTAGATGTGTTACATCTCCTGACTAAGTGTGTGTTATCCAGTAAGTAAAAGGACATGGTCACCCTGTACCATCCCCCTCAGTATCCCAATCAATGTGTACAATGGCCCTTTTGCCATGTTCCCCACTGAACACCTGAAACAACTGTAGAGTCTACAAATGTACCTCACAAAGGGAATACCATGCCTTATACACATGCCCTGTATGGACAGACTCCAATAACTCCAATGAATGCCTGTATCTATGTAGGTGCAATCACTACCTCAGTTAGACAGTCATGTCTCAACAAACTAAGTCAGGAATGCTACATCTGAATTTACCAATATGTCCACACAATATGCCCCAGAGATCTCAAGCACACTTCCACATTTCAAAGGACATGTTTGTGGGACAGGTGCACAACCCAGACACTGTCCATGTTATGGAATATAAATCACATACATGTGAAGCAGTGCACATCAGTGGCCACCCACAAAAGAAATCTGGATGAGTGGATGGGGAATACAATACCCACCCCTGGAAACACTCCAGTGACTATACTCCTGAGCCACACTGGGGACTATTGTCATGCAGCCTGATGCCAGGGTATTCCCTTGGGCTAGTCTTGTAGAGCCTTCATGCCCATTCACCTACTACACACCTATGAAGCAATGAACCTATGGATCTCAGTACTGGCAAATGTGTGTGTGTGTGTGTGTGTGTGTGTGTGTGTGTGTGTGTGTGTGTGTGTGTGTGTGTGTGTGTGTGTGTGTGTGTGTGTGTGTGTGTGTGTGTGTGTGTGTGTGTGTCAATAGTAATCTCATTGTGTTTGGTTGATGAATATCCCCTATGGCTGTGGTTATTAGGAATCGGAGGTGTGTCCAAACCACAACACTTACCATTCTCCACTCTACAACAGATGTTGTAAATCAACATATACATATGTACAACCCAGCCTTAAAATCTGTGAGGAATATGCAGTCACTGTGTTACAGACCTGGAAAATCCATTCAGATACACCTGTACACTGCCTAAGACATGGTGGATGTTCTACCACATTGCTGTACCCCTTGGTCTTGCTGCAGGGCCACATCCTGGTGACACACTGATACCTAGAACAGAAACAGGATACAGCATGTGAGAACACATTCACTCAAGACTTCACTTGTGTGGGTAGAGAGGGATAAAGCTGGCACTGAATGTGTTGCTAAGACTGGCCAATATCTGTTGTATCAGGATAGGTATTAGCATTGTGCAGTAACTCACAGCACTTGTGTTTAATGCTGTGGAGATTGTTGATGTAACCATCAAAGGCTCTTGTGATTGTTGTCAGGGTCTGCTGCATGTCTGCCTTCATAGATGCCTGTAGAGGATTGCATGAGGAATCCCAAGTTGTGTTTGAAACTAATAAGGAAGTTCAACAATCATGGAACACCACCTTTCTCTGCAACAGTGTCCTCCTTCTGTTGTACACTTTAGTAATGGCAGGGAAACATCACATTGTCTCCCAGTGTTTGGAGGACAGTGCCTGGGTTCTCTTGGCTCTGCCTAATACCATGCATTCATGTACCTGTTTGTACAGTGCATATGTGTATGACTCGACGGTCATGCAGCTATTTCCCATTGCCATAGGTGTAGTGAAGTCATCCACCCCTGTTTTCATGGCTACAAAGTCAGCTTTGGAGATGTTTTGCAAGGTGGTTACCTTTGTGGGGGGTATGGATGACATTTTGAGTTCCATGTTGATTACAGCCTGTGTGGATCTCACTTTGCGGGGATTGACAACTGTGGATGAGCAACAGTCCCATATTTAAGTAGTCAACACAGGTCAAGGTTGTTGCATCCTCTACCTGGGGTCAGTATGAGCAGGTCCAGGGGACTGGAAATGATTAACCCTAGGAAGTGTTGGGCCACTCTACTGGCAATTGGCTACTTTCCCCAGGTGATGGAGGGGTAGTTGAAGTCTCATACTGTGTCAGTGTTGTGTTGGACCATCATAGATGGTAGGGTGTTGAGGAATGTGCATTGACAGTCTAGGGACAAAGATGTGGATCCATAGCAGGCTATAGTCTGGATTGCAATATTACCCCAAGGCAGTTGTACCCAAAGTATCTCCAATGCATTATGCTGGGATACTAGTCTGGAGGTGTTTCTATCCATAATGAATATGGAGACAACACCTGTGGGGGTGTGGTGTATTCCATGTTTGGAGGCTGACAGCTGTGGAATGTGTTATAGCTTAATACTGCAGGGCTGCTGTCTGCTGCTGTGAACCATCTCTCCATTACATCAGACATGTTAATGTGCTCCACTCTGAGTGCTTTACAATTGCTTTGCAATTACATTAGGAACACTGCCTAATAAGGCATCATAGGGGTGGAAAGACACTTAGCCAGTACCTTTAAACCCAGCGCTGACAGATGTAGGACATCTGTGGCAAGTCACTGGATTCTGTCAATCATGTCATGCTAAGCAGAGAGGTACTGGATCCCCTGAGAATGACACAAAACATGTAAGCCAATGTTGCAGTCAATAATCTGTTGATAGTACCGCAGCATAATTCTGGGTGATGGCGGTACACTGCTCAGGGCTACTGTCACACCTGCCTGGACCACATAATCAGAGAGTTCAACCATGTCTCTTGTCATGTAGTCCAGGGAGGTGTGTCCCAATTCATTCACACCCACATGGATACAGAGTGATACTCGTAGTTGTTGTGGAGTGCCATGGCTGGCTGTGTCATGTGTTGGATGCTGGCATGTGATAGATATGTGGCTGTTACCTGCTGCATATTCAGCTTAGTGAGTGGGATATGTGTGTTCCTCAGTATTGAGGTACCCATGATCACTTTACTGTGCAATGTGGTTAGCCTTTGGAGCTTAGGTTGAGGGGCACACTGTGTAGATTAAATATGTGTCCCTTGGCATGTGCCATGTCATGGTGTCTGAGTGGGTGTCTGTCTTGCTGGTCTGTGCTGTTTGGGTAAATGCCCATTGAGTGCCTCTGTGAAGGTGGGTGTGTGGCTTTTCACTGTATGTCATGGCTGTCAAAGTCGGTGTCATGGTGAGCTATGTGTTCCACATGGTGTGGTTCAGGTGTTGATCTTATCCTCTTGACCTGCTAGTCCAGTCTTTGCTGGAGAGTACATATGTCCACATTGGGTGATATATGGGTAACTCTCATAGGTCTGAGTGTTTGGAGTTTAGAAGGGAGGGATGTGTGTGTACCTGAGGCAGTTGCAACAGTGCCTCAAAATGGACAAGTGCACCAGGTTAATGGGAAAAAGCACAGAAAACTGCCTTTTAATCATGCCAGGAGGGGGTGGACATAACTAGTAAGTACTGGGGCTACCTCTGTGATGAACAAGTACTGCTGACAGCTCCCAGGTGTGCCACACTTCTTGATACAATTACCTGGTGAAGTGTCAAGCCATAATGCTATTTGACGTGCAAGACAGAAAGAACTAGCATGATGTAAGGGTGGAACTGAAGGCAGGCTTTCTGCCTCTTGTAATACTTTACCTCAGCTGTGCAGTTATCAGCAGCTTTGGGCATATGAAAGGTCAGTAAGCTTTGTAGCATGTGTGGTAATGGTGTAACACTATAGTAAACATAACTAGATAGGCAGGAGTTCTTATTCCAATACTGGCAAGTGTGTGTGTGTTTGTGTGTGTGTGTTTGCGTGCATCATGTACTGTCTGGCTTATACCATTTTGACTTGTATATTATGCTTCACACTTCCCCTCGCCCCAATCTAGTAGTCCTGTTGATGTTACCCAGCTTAGAAGTACCTGTGGACTACATGAAAATTTATAAGCTCTGTGGCGCATCTGATAACTGCTTAGTACTGTAGTAGCAATAAATAGATAGGCAGGATTTCTACTCTCCCTACTGGCAACTGTTTGGATGTGTTTGTGTGAGAATCATGTAGTATGTGGGTTACACCATTTTTGACCTGTGTACTACCCTTTATGCTTCCCCTCACTCCAATTTAGTAGTCCTGTTGATGTCATCTACCTTAGAAGTACCCTTGGAGTAGGTGAAAATGTGTATGCTCTGTGGCGCATCTGATATCTGCATAGCACTATAGCAGAAATACCTAGATCAGCAGGAGTTCTAATCCAAATGGTTTGTGTGTGAGGATCATATCTTGTGTGGCTTATACCATTTTGATGTGTGTACCATACATGGCTGGTGACACCTCCCACTGCCATTACTTTATATAGTGTGGTAACAGCATCTGCCTCACATGCAGCAAGTTAAACCATTGTACAGTCCTCTGTACAGATGTATCTGGAATATCCAGATGTTTGCAACCTATACATGGTCGGAAGTGGTCTGTGTGCCTTAACAATGCCCAAGTATGTGATATTGTAGCCATATAGGCCACAGTGAGTGGACTGACACCTATGGCAGCTTGAGGTATCATACCTGACTGAAACATCATGCTGATATGACATCTGTCACCCTCACAGGTGGCCAGCCTTGTAGGTGCAATACATGAGTTCAGATGCTTGGGTTAACAAGTGAACTGTTCATGTTATGAGTCACATTAAAGGCTGGAAGAGGTGTGGACTGACATATTGTGGTCCTAATTTGTATGTAACAGGAACAAGTCACATCTTAACAGGGGTGTGTACACAATTTATATCCATTGTATACCACTAATGTGTCACACATGTGCCTACCTTAGGCCGTCTGTCCAGCCCATTTTGCTGTATCCGTCCAGATGTCTTGGCATTGACAAGTTGTGAGGTATGCTACAGGAATGGTGAATTCATGTCAGATAGGCCCCAGCGGTGACCACTGTGATGCAATGCAGTTAACCCCACCACAAATAAACATGCACATAAAGCAATATAACTATTACATAAAGCAATATAGCTATTACTGATAGTTGTGTGCAAGGTACATTGCATGCTCTTCACATGCCTGGGGTATTGCCAGGCAACAACCAGAACAATGTCATACTCAGCAGCTACAGGCTGCTGTCCAATATGGAGACCAGAGGGTCTTAGGTAGTTGTGAGAGGGTTATTGTCAGCAGACTCACATGTGGCCTTGGTACAGGATGGATGCAGCATTCTGCACATTTACAGTACTACCTCAATAATACACAGTGTTCTGTCCTCATCATAGATGTGCACCTCTGTGCATTGGAAAACCCTATCCACAACTGCAAAATCAGACCTGACACATGGATGTAGATATAATGCAGATACATGTATGTCTGATACATTCATGTACTAATCCCCACAAGGCACTTACCTGCATGCTCCTTGTCCAGTGTGTGTGTGTGCAACCCACCTCCACAATGCTTTCCTCATGGCTTGTGCATTGGGTGGATGCCCAAAAGTTGGCAAGGAGCTCCTTGGTGGGTGTCAGTGGGAGCTGGATGGCTGGGCCCTCACCTGTGGCTAGACAGTCCCTCACTACAGCAGCAGCCTGTTGATGGGCATGGTGGATGCGGTTGGTGGCCCAATGCTGCATCTGCTCATAAGTTCTGCTATACAGGCTGGCATCATTTACACTGTGGACCAGATTGTTCCACAGGGCGGTCCTTTCCCGCACATCTTCTGGTCTCTGTCCAAATAGCAGGGCATAATGTTCGATCACATATTAGGTGATACCAGTTTTCCTAACAGAGAATGCTGGTAGGTGAGCCTTCTGCATGTTACCTGGAAGACATAAACAGGAAAAAGGTCACAGGACCTCATACGGTTGTCAAATTGCACATCAACAGTGGATATTTCTTCAAATAATCCAAACTACACCATAACCCTCCAATCTATCATGGCTATAGCAGATTGCATTACACTCCTGGCCCTGAGCTAATATATTCCCCCCAATGTTGGACACTTAATTGCATAATCCTCTATTCTCCATTAATTTCTGTGTAGAGGGTTGACAGTGGCCATCTTCCATGTGGATGGTGTGTGGATGGTGGCAGGTCTGCGTTTGACTGTGGTGTGTGATGGAGCTGTGAACACATTCCTGAGTTCATGTAGGAAGCAGACAGTGATGTTATTATGCCCCATGGAGATTTGCTGTTATTGCCATCAGTAGGCAATATGTACCTGCTCACCATTGCTGAGGGGAGGAGTGTGGCTGATGTGCATATCCCCTATACAACTGGGGTGTACAGGGTGGTGATGTTCCCACCTAAATTGTCAGATGCAGGTTGCCTATATCCATGGCATGTGTGTATGAGGTGTGCTTTACCCCCAGTACAGGATGAATTGTGTTTTCTCTGAGACTGACAACATATGTGGAGACACAGTTGTAATTGTCCTTTTTGGTGTGGATATGTCTGATTTGTAGTCATAGTCAGCCTTACAGGAAGTCACCTGTGAACTTACATGCTTGCTCAGATAGAGGTGGATTTGCTTCCAAGTTGTTGCCTGCACCTGTGTGTCCCTGTACAGCCAATATAGAAACCTATTATGTGGTTTGTGTATTGCTGTTGTCCACCAAAGGGGATTACTCTACCTTGATGGAGGCTGGTTATACAGGTCAGGTACTGCTGAGTCCATATAGCTACAGTGGATATAAAGTGTACACACCCCTGTTACAATGCCTTGTATTTGTGCAATTAAAACATGACACCACAATAACTCATTTCAAAACAATTCCCACCTTTAATGTGACCTATAGCCTGTACAATTCAATTGAAAACATAACAATCTGTTCTGTGAAAACATGGAAATAATAATCAGTACAATAAGCCAGTTGAATGAGAGAGCACAGCCTTAAACTAATATGTTGCATATGCACCTCTTGAGATGGTTACAGCATCCATTCATCTTTGTTTAGACTCTAACATCATGGCACATCTTCACTTGCAATAGTTGCTCACCTTCCTAGAAACACTGTTGATTGTTTTTCAATTGAATTGTACAGGTTAAGGGTCGCGTTCAAGATGAGAAATATTATGAAATTATTTTCTGTGGTCTCGTTGTCATATAGCACACAAACATGGCATTCCAACAGGGGTGTGTACACTTGTGATATCCATTGTATATAGGTGGTGATATAGCTGTTAGTGGTAAGCATGGACAGAGGGTCATAACACCGTTGGATACTTCTCTGATTGCTACCTGATAACCATATCAGTGTCAGGGCAATGCAACAACCAGTATTTGTACACATTTATGTTTGTTGTATGCACTGACACTGATATTACACACACGTGCAACCTATGTACCTGACTGCTTGAAACCCATGTGATTAGTTTTGTGCCTTCCTGCTGAACATATGCATACATACATGTGCTTAGGGGATACCTGGTATACATTTCTGTTTTATGTTAGTATGGCACACTGTATTTACAGTCTTGCTGCTCAATCATACTTCTCAACCTGTTATAGCAGTACGTCTGGACAATGGCACACATACATGGGTGACAAAAGGGATATCAGTATTGATACTGTACTGATATAGCTGCACCATACATTAGTAAGTTGACTGCACAGTAGGCTTTGACATCACTGTAATAACCTGAAAGATGTCCAACAGTCATAAGTAGGCTACATTATGCTACGTTGTCATTGCTCACAGCCTTGCCAATGGTTTGGTTGACATAACACCGGTATATGTGTATGTGACTACAGATATCAGTCACAAATCTGCTTATTGTCCAGCAGAACACTGTACAGTTGAATGATATTAATCCAATACATCACATGCTGTTCAACACACATGTCTGCAATAGTACTTTACTATGCACATGCCCTATATAGGTCTGTTAGATTTACAAAACAAACATGTATCATACTCATATTAACAGGTAATATATGGATATGGACAACATCCCATTAACTGGCCTAGCAGTGGCACAGTCACAGCTGTTTGACAGATACCCCAGAGGTTGTCATATGTGAGCTTTCCTTTCCCAGGGTGACTCAGGCTCCTGAGCTGTGATCCTACTACACAACCTCTTAGAGCATTACATCTGGACAAAGCCTACAATGATGGGGGGATAAATAGGGACCGACTTTAAATATTCCTGTTACAAACTTAGAAAGTTTGTAGAATGATACATGTTGCATTACTGTGAATATTCTTAAGGATATGGCATCTTAAACTCAAGTGTTTGTCATTACTTGATGACTTCAATCCTCAGCTATTTGCGAGAAAAGTACAGATTTCAAGAGTAACAGACAAAAAACTATGATGGGAAGATCTGGACATTCTGTGAAGATCGATACAGTTGACAGGTATGGCTGTGATCTCTCCCACTGCAGAGAGGGCCAGATGCTATGGCCATAGCAGCTGTTCAGCAGGACATTAGTACAGCAAGTCTTGTTGGGACATATATTCTTCCAAATCATATTTCCCATAATTACAGACCAAGTACTACATTCAATTACATGCTTACATGTTCCACTTACCTTTTTTCTTATCTTTTCTGGTTTATGTTTTATTTGTTCTCTCTCTCTCTCTCTCTCTCTCTCCAGTACAGAGATAGAGCTGGTTTGAATAGGTGGCAGCAAGGCTTTTGTAAGTGATGCTCATGACCAGGTAATGGCCTGTGCACCTATTGGTGTTCCCCAATTGTTAATTGCATGCAGAACAGCTGTGTAGTTTTTCCAAAAGCCAATGTCCTGGTACACTCCTATAATTGATTATTCCATGTGGGCGTTGGCCCTTTCCCTTACTTGTGAGGAAGACATCCTGAAGTTGTTTGAGCTAATACCTCTTACAACAAGACTTGTGGAGACAAGCCAACTAAATGGTGGAGAAGGATCAAGACATAGGGTCAGAATGTGAGTATTGTTGTTATATGTTTGGGATACTGCTAGTTTAACAAGGTTTGTCTGCATATGCTACTTCTGCATGGGTTTCAGTCTGACGTTTTGTCTCTGCATAGCTCTCAACTGTAGGGCTATCCACATAATGGCCACAGGTTAGCCTGTTATGTCTGGTCTGTTCCCAAGACAGGTGTTGTCTTTGCCAAATCAGTAGCATACTCTGATGATTGCAATTTGTAAATGCTAACATCCATTTGTTGTTCTGACTTTATATCCCTCAGAAAAGATATGTTACAACAACCCTGTAACACCAGCAACTTTCTCAATGTATAACAGCAATATTTCAAGATGTATTTGGGCCTCTGTCCACCAATTGTGTCAGGCTTTGTCCAGTAAGAGGTTGATAGATATAATGGTCTATCATTATTTAGTGCTCTCATTCATACTGAGGGGAAAGGCTGGAAAACATGTTGAAGTCTGTACATTCAAGAGGTTGGTGTATAGAGAATGCTCTTAAATGCCCTTGTAACATATTTTATGTGGGGGAGAGTAACACATGTTTTAGAACTAGGAACACATGAGACATATTTACTGATGAGAAAGATGACAAATCTATAGCTGTACATTTGAATCACCACGGGGACAATATTGGGTTCCAAGGTACTGTTTGGAAAAAGTCTGTTCCTCAGTTTGAAGTAACATTCATAAAAGGACAGTTGCTATGTACAGACTCAATGTATTAATATTAAATGTGATACTTTATCCCTTAGGGGTTAAATGAGGAGTGTAATCGGAGGCTGTGTATTTAATTATGTAATTAAATGTTAATTGCTTCTTGTGATTAAGGCAAGTATTTCTTGTAATGTTTTACTCCTTGAAGTCTTTGGCCAAGACATCAGATTATAATAAACATGTGTGAATTACTGGCTGGTTATATTTCTCTTTGCTATGTTGAGTCATTTTAGTTGTTTTTCTAAGAGGTTGTTGTATGTCTGGCCATTGTGTATG
Source organism: Protopterus annectens (assembly GCF_019279795.1). Classification (NCBI taxonomy): domain Eukaryota; kingdom Metazoa; phylum Chordata; order Ceratodontiformes; family Protopteridae; genus Protopterus; species Protopterus annectens. The sequence goes on along the minus strand of NC_056742.1, from coordinate 22,302,531 downwards.
GCCTATCATGATTTTGTAGCAGTGTACTGTTCGCTTATTTAAACCCAGCCACTGGGGATGTACAAGCCAGTGCATTTCTTTGTGCCAGTCCCAAACCTGAATAAATGGGGAGGGTTGCATCAGGAAGGGCATCCGGTGTAAAACTTGGCCAAATTATTCATGCAGACACCGGTAAACATTTACATACCAGATCGGTCGAGGCCTGGGTTAACAACGACCGCCACCAGTACTGTTAGCCAACAGGGTGCTGATAGAAATTGGGCTACTGTTGGCCGAAGGAGGAGAGGAGGTGGAAGGCATGGCTGAAGGCAGAAAGAGAGGAGAAAGGCTAGGACTGTGGTAGTGAGGGTCAGAACTTTGAATGTTGGCAGTATGACTGGTATAGGGAGAGAGCTAGCTGATATGATGGACAGAAGGAAGGTTGGTATATTGTGTGTGCAAGAGACCAGATGGAAGAGGAGTAAGGCTAGGTGTATCGGAGGTGGGCTCAAATTGTTTTATCAAGGTGTGGATGGGAGAAGAAATGGCGTAGGAGTTATCCTGAAGGAACAGAATGCTAAGAGTGTTTTGGAGGTGAAAAAAGTGTCAGATAGAGTGATGTTTATGAGCTGGAAATTGATGGTGTAATGATGAATGTTGTTAGTGCATATGCTCCACAAGTTGGGTGTGCGATGGACAAGAAAGAAAAATTTTGGAGTGAGTTGGATGAAGTTGTGATGACTGTACCCAAGGGTGAGAGAGTGGTGATTGTAGCAGATTTCAATGAGTATGTTGGTGAAGGGAACAGAGGAGATGAAAAAGTGATGGGTAGGTATGGTGTTAAACAAAGGAATGCAGAAGGTCAGATGGTAGTGGATTTTGCGAAAAGGATGAACATGGCTATGGTGAATATGTATTTTAACAAGAGGGAGGAGCATAGGGTGACATACAAGAGTGGAGGAAGATTCACACAGGTGGATTATATCTAATGTAAGAGGGCCAGTTTGAAGGAGATTGGAGACTGTAAAGTGGTGACCGGGGAAAGTGTAGTTAGGCAGCATAGGATGGTGGTCTGTAAGATGACGTTGGTGATGAAAAAAAGGAGGAGGAGTTTGAGAGCAGCACCAAGGATCAAATGGTGAAAATTGAAAAAGGGTAATTGTGAGGTGGAGTTCAGGGAAGGGTTAAGAATGGCACTGAGTGGCAGTTTAGAGTTACCAAATAGATGGGTAACTACAGCAGAGGTAGTAAAGGAGACGGCTTGAAAGGTGCTTGGTATGACATCTGGACAGAGGAAGGACAACAAGGAGACATGGTGGTGGAATGAGGAAGTACAGGAGAGTATACAGAGAAAGAAGTTGGCAAAGAAGAAGTGGGATTGGCAGAGAGATGAAGAAAGTAGACAGGAGTATAAGGAGATGAGGTGCATGGCAAAGAGAGAGGTGGCGAAGGCTAAGGATAAGGCATATGAAGAGTTGTATGAAAGGTTGGACACAAAGGAAGGAGAAAAGGGCCAGTACTGATTGGCTAGACAGAGGGACCAAGCTAGGAAAGATGTGCAGCAGGTAAAGGTGATAAAGGATAATGAGGGAAACAAACTTACAAGCTAGGAGAGTGTGTTGAGCAGATGGAAAGAGTACTTTGAGGGGTTGATGAATGAAGAAAATGAGAGGGAGAGAAGGTTGGATGATATGGGGATAGTGAATCATGAAGTGCAATGGATTAGCAAGGAGGAAGTAAGGATAGCTGTGAAGAGGATGAAGAATGGAAAGGCTGTTGATCCAGGTGACCTGTGGAAGCATGGAGGTGTTTAGGTGAAATGGCAGTGGAGTTTTTAACCAGATTGTTTAATGAAATTTTGGAAAGTGAGAGGATGCCTGAGGAATGGAGAAAAAGTGTTTTCGTGCCAATTTTTAAGAATAAGGGTGATGTGCAGAGCTGTAGTAACTTCAGAGGGATTAAATTGATCAGTCACAGCATGAAGTTATGGGAAAGAGCAGTGGAAGCTAGATTAAGAAGGGACGTGATGATTAATGATCAGCAGTATGGTTTCATGCCGAGAATCAGCACTACAGATGTGATGTTTTCTCTGACAGTGTTGATGGAGAAGTACAGAGAAGGTCAGAAGGAGTTGCATTGTGTTTTTGTAGACTTAGAGAAGGCATATGACAGGGTGCCTAAGGATGAGTTGTGGTATTGTATGAGGAATCGGGAGTGTCAGAGAAGTATGTAAAAGTGGTACAGGATATGTACGAGGGTAGTGTGACAGAGGTGAGGTCTGCAGTGGGAGTGTTGGATGCATTCAAGGTGGAGGTGGGAATACATAAAGGATCAACTCTGCGCCCTTTCTTATTTGCAATGGTGATGGATAGGTTGACAGACGAGATCAGACAGGAGTCCCTGTGGACTATGCAGATGACATTGTTATCTGTAGTGAGAGTAGGTAACAGGTGGAGGAGACTTGGAGAGGTGGAGATATGCTCTAGAGAGAAGAGGAATGAAGGTCAGCAGGACTAAGACAGAATATATGTGTGTGAATGAGAGGGAACATAGAGGAATTGTGAGGATGCAAGGAGTAGAGGTGGTGAAGGTGGATGAGTTTAAATACTTGGGATCAATACTTCAGAGTAATGGTGAGTGTGGAAGAGAGGTGAAGAAGGGAGTACAGGCAGGATGGAGTAGGTGGAGAAGTGTGTCAGGATTGATTTGTGGCAAACAAGTACCAGTAAGAGTGAAAGGGAAGGTCTACAAGAGGGTAGTGAGACCAGCTATGTTATATGGGTTGGAGACGGTAGCATTGACAAAAAGGCAGGAGTTAGAGCTGTATGTGGCAGAGTTAAAGATGTTAAGATTTACAATGGGTGGGATGAGTGTGGACAGGATTAAGAATAAGTATATTAGAGGGTCAGCCCAAGTTGGAAGGTTTGGAGACAAAGCCAGAGAGGCAAGATTACGTTGGTTTAGACATGTGCTGAGGAGGGATACTGAGTATATTGGGAAAAATATGCTAAGGATGAAGCTACCAGGTAACAGGAAAAGAGGAAGGCTTAAGATAAGGTTTATGGATGTGGTGAGAGAGGACATGTAGGTGGTTGGTGTGACAGAGCAAGATGCAGATGACATAAAGAAATGGAAAGAGATGATCTGCTGTGGCGGCCCCTAACAAGAACAGCCAAAAGAAGATGATGTACTGTTCACTTATTTATTTGGACTGTGGGGGGGGGGCAGATGTGAGTGTCATGGGTCCTTTTGTATCCAGCTGTGCATGCTGCCCCAGTTATGGGTGGTCTGTCAGCAGCATATGTTTGTATGGGCAGTTTGGGACATGTCTGTATATATATATATATATATATAGATATATATAAATATATATAAATATATATATATATATATATATATATATATATATATATATATATATATATATATATACATGCATACACACACACACACACACACACACACACACACACACACACACATATGTGTGTGTGTGTGTGTGTGTGTGTGTGTATGTGTATACATATATATATATATATATATATATATATATATATATATATATATATATATATACCTCAGTATTTATTTGTAATATATCTATATATTGTTATACACATATATTCATCTCCATACATATCCTAACGGGAACAGCCGAAAGAATATGATGTACTGTTCATTTATTTATTTGGACTGTGAAAGGGGCAGATGTGAGTGTCATGGGTCCTTTTGTATCCAGCTGTGCATGCTGCCCCAGTTATGGGTGGTCTGTCAGCAGCATATGTTTGTATGGGCAGTTTGGGACATGTCTATATATATATATATATATATATATATATATATATATATATATATATATATATATATATATATATATATATATATATATATATATATATATATATATATATATATATGTGTGTGTGCATACACACAAACACACACTCACACACACACACACACACACACACACACACACACACACATATATATATATATATATATATATCCATATATACCTCAGTATTTATTTGTAATATATCTATATATTGTTATAAACATATTTATCTCCATACATATCTATCTCTCTCTCTCTATGTGTATGTTTTTTTTCAGATATATATATTTGTAGATACTAATCCTTCCTAATTGCACAGTGTCTCTTCCCTATTGTAAACTGGCTATTATGAAGGGTATGTTTGAGTAAACATCCTAAACCATACATCTGAGGTGGCTTATTGGTAAATTGCTTTGACTATGGTGTGCATGGTCCTGGTTTCAATGGCTGTTTATTTTGTTGCTAGGCAGAGCAAGGACTGTTGGATACAAAGTGATTAAGGCAGTTTTGAGCAGCTTTAAGCATGTTTGCACAGGTTTGTTTGACAGTAAGTGGTGCTAACGTACGGTTAAACGAATAGGTGCTTACACCCTGTAGGCTTTGCTTACCAGTGTGCAGATCTGCTTAATATTTACATTTAAGCAATCCTTAAACCTTCTAAGCATAGCTCAGCCCTGGTAACCAGTGATCACATTCCAGTCTGATAAAATAGCAGGGTAATGACATCTTTAATAAGTGTATTTAATTTCCTGTACATAACATGCTTCTATGTGCTGTCATTACAGTAGAAAAGGGTGTGAATATACTGTATGGGACACCTGGGTATACATGGGTAGTACCACAATCTTTTTTCTTTGTATTTGTTTTATACATGCATAGTATCCCAGGTTATATGCAGTCATACTTGCGTGTTACACCAACTACAGTGCACTTGTTGACAAAAATAGTTTAACACATATTGTATCATTATGTTAGTACATTTAACATTGCTTTTCCAATTAAAAGTAGATTGCAGATTGTAGTACTAGAGCCATACACCCTTGCATGCAAAGCTGGGACTCTGAGTACTGACTATCTTGTTCTTGGTGTTTGAGCTGCATGTTTTTATGTATCTCCTATTGGATATTGATCTGATATTTTGATATTAACTGTAGACTGCTACGTTTTCTGGACATGTCATTGAGGACTGCTGTCATGTAGTAAGGGCATAGCTTTCTGTTTCAGTCTTCTATCTTTCAAAACATTTATCCTAATGTATAACCCGTTGGCTATCTACTTTCTGTCTGTTCTCTGTACAGATGTGCAAATGTCAGGTATTGCTAAGGCCATACCACTTTCCTTAATGTGGGCCTTGCCCCCTTTCCTTGCCTATGTGAGAGACATTACAGAGGTGGTGGGCTACAGATTCACATACAGTAGTTGGCAATATGTCACAGGACAGGACATGTGGAGACAACCAAAAAACATGGGGGGCATATCCCCAGATTTGTGAACAAATTCTATGTCATCAGTGCTGTTATACACATGGTATATTGATAGATTGACAGGGTTTGTTTGGACATGCATTTAATGAGTGACTTCATGACTGACAGTGATATGTCTCTGACATACCTCTCCACTGGCATGTTGTTCACAGACTGGCCACGTTTGCCTCTTATGTTTGGTCTGTTCCCCAGACAGTTGGTTTCTTTGGTAAATCAGTCATGGACTCTGGGGACTGCAGTCAGTAAATACTCACATCTATTGGTATTACTTGCATCATATTCCTCATAAAAGATGATACAACAAACCTAGTAACATCTGCAACTGTCTCAATGTATGACAACAATATGTCCAATTTACCCCTGTGTTTGTGCCTCTGCCCACAAATAATGCCAGGCTTTGTCCAGATGTCAATGAGGTGCAGACGTATTTATTATCATTATTTCTTGACTTCATTCCTGCTACCATCCAGTGATGTAGTAGACCCACAGACATGTCAGGGAAGAGGCCATAGGTATGAGTCCTGAACCTGAACATTCTGAGGTGAACTGTACATGTGAGAGGCCTGTGCATGTCTGGCCATTGTTAGCAGACTGTCGTGATTGTTTACGCATGTCATGTGTACATGTTATTTGGGCTGTGTATGGAGGGGGGGTGGATGTAAGTGTTATGGCTCCTTCTTTATCTGACTGTGCATGCTGCTCCAGTTCCTGCTGATCTATTGTCTGTATATGTTTTTAGGGGCAGACTGAGACATGTCCTGTATCAAGGTCAGGATTCAGACTACACTGAGAATTGGGACTGTACATGTAGGGATAGTGTGTGAGTGGCAAACAATGATGTATTTGTTCACACAGTCTGTATACTCTACTGTTCACTTGACTTACCGGTATGACTGTGACTGTGGTGATATTGGTTGTGGGTATGCACTTTCACACTGGTGTCTGTTTGTCAGTGCTGTTACATCCCCGTAGTGCCTGATATATTTGCAAGTGCATGTGTAATTACCCATAGCAGATTTCCTAATTCAATTACTTGTGCTATTTCACTAAATATATGTTAGAGCACACAGGAAGGTGTTACTACAGCAACTGTGTTAGCCTATCTATGCCGGTACTTCAGATACATACATTTTCATGGCTTCCAACCACCACTTTGTCAGTCTTGATCATGATTTATTGCAGAAAGGGGTTCTGAGCATACCCGTCAAGTGGCTGGATTGTTTCAGGATGTACAGGTTTATTGCTCATATTTCTGGTCTGTTTCACCGATTATTATCATTTCTCTGGTAAATCACTGTAATGATATGATTGTTGTTAGGAAATGAGGGCATATATTTCATTTACCTACCTCACATACATCAGAATATGTATGCTGAAACAAACTGCGTCACTCTGTCAAGAAGAGTACAGGGGGAAAATGACCTCTTCCTTCCTGGATGCTAATGCGTTAGTACTGAGATGTGCCACATAGAAGGACTTTGTGACCACAGTGGCAATGTGGCTGACAAGAGACATTGTTGTCAACCTGTCTACCTAGATCTCTTATAACAACTTCTTTGTTAAGTTGACTACCATCAATGTGGTAATTCATGGAAACAGGTTTTCCCCAAAGAGGATGACAACACATTTTCTGACATTGAGCTTAAGCCCATGGCTCTGACACCAGTCATTGGTCTCAGTGAGGCCTTTCAGTAGAATGCCAACATCTCTTGGGTAATTAGAAGCTCCCAACTTGCAATTGTCTGCAAACTTTGTCAGCCAGAGTCCCTTCATGTTGGCATAGACTTCAGAGAGGTTGATACCAAACATGAGAGGACCCAGGACAGAATCCTGTTGGACTCCACTTATGTCTGCTCAGCAGTCTGACTTGGAGTCAGCTATTTCCACACTGTGAGCCCTATTTGTGACCCA
>NC_056742.1:22192819-22290319 GCF_019279795.1 Protopterus annectens | reverse complement strand
AAATTGAAGCATTAAATATGCTTAATATCTATACCTGGGGCAGTATAAGGCTTGCTGCTGCTTCCAGAAATCCAAATGTGAATAGTAAACAGCACATGAAAGTTCTGTCTTCTCCATCCAAGGAGATGACAGATGAGATTATTAGCAGTATGACAATTTAAGTAAACTAGTGCAACATGGAACACTTATACTTGTACTCATTATGAATATGAATTTGTTGATGTTTTTCACACCATAGACTATTTCATCTCATAGCTAAACCAATTATGGTTAATCATATTTTAGATCTAGTACTCACAAAAATTAAGACTTACATTTGACTTCACTATAAGTGAATAGATTATGTTTTTATTAACACGTGTGTTATTCATTTAACAAAAACAAAAATGAGTGATTGTAATAAGATTGATTAACAAAGGATGAGGGCAAGTATTACTTTTACAGACTGCCATGATGTGGTGCCTGTTTATATAGTCTCTTTTGGGTGGGATATTTTAAAAACACTTTGTTCTACATCCTTAGAGAATTGTATCAGGCTCAAAGCTAAGGTCAATGCTAAAAGCTTTTTATGATGGAATAAAGAACAGTCCCACTTACTGAAAAAAAAGACAATACTTACAGAATATATATAAAAAGGTATTTCACTTCTGCTAAAAAATCTAAATCGAACAATACTGAAAATAAAAATTAATAAAATTCTAGTAAGCACATTTGCTATCTGGACAGACAGATTATATGAAAATGTGTTATCAATATGTAAACTCTTGTTAAAAGACTTCTGAGATGTTTTTTATTCTCAGTTAATATTCTTCTACTATCTGTTGTAAATTTCAGGTTATAGCAGACTTTACTGATTTTAGTGTTGTTTCTATAAAGTATCCTAAACCTAATACACTGACATGGTAAATAAAGTATTAATGAAAGCAAAAAGTCAGCTCCATGGACCCTGAATGACATTCTAATTTTTTTTTTTTTTGCACTTACTCATTAGAAGGACTGCCTTGTGAGACCTTTTTTCTTTTCTAGTATTTTATAAAAAGGTTTTCTCTGCAGACTGGAGAGAGTCAGCAACTACCCCCATCCACTTTTAACAACATTTTATTGAAACTTTTTCTAACAAGGTTTCAAATAAAAATGTAAGAAAATACATAACAATTCAGACTAAAAATGAATAATGGAAAAGTAACGCTTCCTATTTTTAATGGTGGTAATACAATCACTATTGTAAATTATAGACCTATTTGTTTAACATCAGCATTGGGAAATGATTTTAAGATCCATTTACTTTATTATATTCATAATAGCTTTAAATGTACTCTGCCAATGAATTTTATCCAGCTTGGTTTTGTAGAAGGGCAATCCACAATAAAACGTGTAAGAGATTTTAATAATATACTGGGGCAGTTTCATGATATAGGTCAGAATACCCCAGTTTTCCATGAACTTATCAAATACTTTTGATTCTCTGCCCCACAAAGAGATCTTGAATCTGTTACATGTTGATTATCCATAAGGGGATTGATACATCTTGAGGTAGCTTCAGAGTACAGCACAGTAGAGTATAATTTTAGGAGAATATTGTCACTGGTGTAGTACCCAGGGCTGTCTCTTGAGTCCCATAATATTCAGGTACATGTTTTCTACCTTTCCTCATGGGCATGATGATGGTAAGACTATAAATTCTTGGGCCAAGCATTTAGAGGTATTCTTTAATAGCAGGAAGAGTTATATTATGGTCTGCGGTAAACCACCACTGAACAATGGCATTGTCTTCAATAAAGACATCCTCACTAAAGTGGAAAGTGTTAAAAACCTTAGTATCAAAATCAGTAATAAATTTTCTTTTAAGCAACATGTGCCCTTAATAATAAATATAAAAACAATGAAGCAAATTAATCTTATACAAAAAAATATATATATATTGAGCTATAGATACCACTACCTACAAGTGATCGAATCGCACTCAGGTAAGTTACTATATTCTGAAAAGTGTATACGGAAGTGGTGATTTGAAATCACCAAATATATTTATTTATTTAGTTAGTTATTTTTTTACTGTGGGGCAAGTACCCACTGCACTCTATATCTCCTAAATTAAACATATCAACTCCACAATCACACCACAGTGGAGAAAAGGGGAAAAATCTCACAAAACCACCACTCCACCAATTTACACAGTACAACACATTGTGGAGAAACTCACTGTAAATTTTGAACTAAGGTCACTTATTCACCAATGCTTCAGTGACATATAACTATGCCAGTCTTGCAAATTTATATAAGACCATAGTACACCTGTTGCTTTGATACAATGCTCCCTTTTATGTGTGTAATATAACAGATATTAACCATTTAAAAATGGTACAGAGGCAATTCTCTAAGAAAATTCCCAAGATAAAAGACCTTTCTTAGTGGGAATATCTAGGTAAATTAAATTTATTTAGTATAAACTATCATTAAATTATGGGCAAGTTATGTTTGGCCTTTAGACCTCAGTAGGACACTAAAAGTTCAAGGTCAAAATGAATTCTAATATATTCAGTGACCATATCAAAGTGAACAGCACACAATGAGCCCAAAGAACATGTTTATGACTCAGCTAATCCCTACACTGTTGAACAAGTTGCCACTTCAGAACTGGTGGAGCTTTATCTTTGTTTAATACCATTTTAAACAACTTAATATGAACAAGAAAGTTCATTTAGGACAAAAAGTAATATGTATTTCTCAGTGGTCTTTGTTCCTAAATGCAGCATTAGTCTGCAATGAAGTTATGACCAAAGTGTAAGCAGCAGTCTGGGTAATGGAGGATCCACTGTGGTAGGGATAATATTGGAATGTCAATGGTAACATTCTCATACTTGGAAGTGGGTGCTTCTATTAGAAGCACAAACTGAGGAAGGCAAAGAAGTGCATTTCCTGCACTTACAACCCAGGGCACATGATTCTGGAGCTGTAAAAGTGTACATATCACTCCAGATAAAAATAGTGGGTGCACAGAGAACAGTACTCACACATGTCACAGCCTATTTTTAACCAATTAATGTATGCAGAGCATGCCAGTTGCGATTTTGTGACCCCCCGCACTTTTTTAATGTTTCAAGCTGTCTGTTGTGGCAGCATGGCTTCTTCTTAGTCCCAATTGCACTCAAACTGAATGTAGTTTCAACAACATTTGACCAATATTTGTATATACACTGGTCCATCAGTTACCAACCCTCACCTTACTGGCATGTGAGCTATGGAAGAGTGGAGTGGACCTGGACACCACAACTGTTACTCATAGTGATATGGGTTGCTCATTACCATATCCTTTCTGCATATTTGCATCATCCTTGAGGATGATTGCCAACAAGGCCTGGTTAAGGGTACTGTCCTCACCTTAGGGCCAAGGTTGAGAATGTCCCTGTCCCACCTGTCAATCAGTGGCACTCCAGATGGCCTTTACTTGAGCCAGCATGAATGGTATGCCCTACCTCCACACCAGCCTCAGCACTTCCTCTTGGCAAAGGTGATAAGGTATAGTCTTATCATTCCTTGCCCCACTGCCCAACCAACTCCAGCAGATTCCATTGCCGCTAACCAATCATTGGTTTTCTGAGCCATAGTTGATGCTTTATCTCTCTATGACACAGAAATGGCAGCTGAGAATTATACAGGTAAAGAAAAGCAAGCAAATGTACGGAGCCCAGCATAATAGGCATAGCTCTGCATGTTCTAAGCAATAAGTATGGGTTTTAATATTATTAAAAATGTCATATATATATATATATATATATATATATATATATATATATATATATATATATATATATATATTATTAAAAATGCCTTATAATCACTACTGGATGTTTCCCATTCCTCAGGTTTCACATACTTCTGCCAGTATATTCAGATCCATTGGAAATGATGAAAGAATACACTTATAATGAATGAGGTTTAATTGATGTGGTACAGAAGGGGGTCTTGTGACAATAAATAAATAAATCACTGAATATACACAGCCAAAACCCTTGGTCAGAGTTAGCTTTCAGAGACAGAAGAGATACGTTTGAAGCTGGACATACTTACAAAAGGTTGACACACTGGAAAATGAGTGACTCTAGATCAATAGTTTAATGCTTTGGTTCCTTTCACAACAACGTATTATACTGTGCAAGGTGGTGGTGCAGTTTTTAGGGATTTTCCCCTTTTTTCAACTGCAGTGCGACTGTGGAGTTGGTATATATAATTTAAGGGGATGGGAGAGGCTCATGGGAGTGCAAAGCGGCTAGCCTCCTGCAAATAAAAGATACTTCTTTGCCTTTTTATTAATGTTTTCAAATCCCTGGTTTCAATATTTATTTTTCAGAAATCAATGACTTGCAAAAAAGATTTTTTTTGTTTTTTATTAATGTTTTCTCATCCCAGGTTTCAATAGTTATTTTTCAGAAATCGACTTCTTGGAGTGTGGTTCAATCACTCATAGGTAAATCCATAAGCTGGATTAACCATGTATAAGAAATGCCTAGCAAAAAGTTTTTTTTTTCTTAGCAGCAAACCAAAAGCTGTAAATAGAAAAAAACTTGACTTTTTATTTTTTTTAATTTTTGGTTTGTCACTACTGATTCTAAGACCCATAAGCATACCTCTCAACCCCTTAGATCAGGAAATCTGGATAAAGCCATAAATAATGGGGGGACAAAGGCCCAAAAATAGGGGCATTTTTTTTAATATTGCTCTTACAAACTTAGAAAGTTGATAGAATAACAGGTTTTGCACAAAGTGTGAATCTTCTGGGTATGAATTCTGAAACTCAAATATCTGTTATTACTTTCTGACTTCTCCCCTCAATGATTTGCCAATAATTTGTTAGAAAATTTCAATTTTATGAGAAAAATAACAAAAATATGAAGCAAGAATGAGAACATTCTGTGAAAATCTGTACAGCTGAGAGTTATATCCCGAAGTCTGTTCATTTCTCGTTGTTTTATTCATTGTCTGTTGTATGAAGCCTGTGTTTCAGATCATAAGTTCTGTCACATATAAATTAATACTACAATAACTTGCTGAAGAAATAATAACGAAGACATGGCAGAACACTTTTAAACCAAAGCAGTCCAGGTGTCTTCCATCTTGCAGAAATAAAGTGCATGACAGAATATAGAATATAGAATAACAGGTTTTGCACAAAGTGTGAATCTTCTGAAGGGTATGAATTCTGAAACTCAAATATCTGTTATTACTTTCTGACTTCTCCCCTCAATGATTTGCCAATAATTTGTTAGAAAATTTCAATTTTATGAGAAAAATAACAAAAATATGAAGCAAGAATGAGAACATTCTGTGAAAATCTGTACAGCTGAGAGTTATATCCCGAAGTCTGTTCATTTCTCGTTGTTTTATTCATTGTCTGTTGTATGAAGCCTGTGTTTCAGATCATAAGTTCTGTCACATATAAATTAATACTACAATAACTTGCTGAAGAAATAATAACGAAGACATGGCAGAACACTTTTAAACCAAAGCAGTCCAGGTGTCTTCCATCTTGCAGAAATAAAGTGCATGACAGAAAAATGGCACGCTTTGAAAATAAAATGTGGGCAGCTTAGGGTAGACTTTTAGGAAGTTTTATTCCATATAAAGGATGGATAATTAGAATTTCTGGTTTATTCATTCAGTATTTCCAGTTTCAGACTACTGCTTATTACATGCTAATCATTCTTTCTTTCTTTTTCAAACCACATTTGGAGATGCTGACTGATGTTATTGTAATTTATGCTTAACAGATTTCATGTATGCTTCTGCTCTGTGGTTAAGCAACAGTTTTACTTTACCACAAGGCATAATTTATCCCTAACTCCTTGGGGTCTTCTCCTAATTTCATCTACAAAAATGTCAACTTTGGCTTACATCCAAATGTTACAAAATGCAGTGCTGCCACACAGGATCAATACCTCGGGAGTTATAAAATTACATTTACAAGCAGTGTTATCAGCTAGGTTTTAGTCTGGCATACATCTTCAAATTGTAAGCAACAGCTTTTTCATTTCATGCTAGCACTTCTGAGTATCTGATATTATCTCTCCTAGCTATATGCTTTCCCTTCAAATGAAGTTTTAATTTATCAGAGTTCCCCTCATGCCCTGTTAGCTGCAGCATCATACAAGCAAAATAAAACAAATATGTTTTTATTAGTAAACTAGCTCATGAATCAGAATACAAAGATGACTTTCCATAATAATATCGACTATATTTTATACAATAAAAAACTCTCTGTCTTTCCACCATTATCATTTCTCTAATCAGTATAGGTGCCTGACTACACTTATGAAGCATTTAAATGTACTTAGCTTTGTATGGGAGAGGTGGTTTTATAATTTAACAAATACCAGTATAGATAGTAGACCTTACAAAAATTCATGTTCTTTCTTTCCCAAAAGTATTACGAAGTACAGGCAGACAGACATGATAAACGTCAATCAGCTTGACCTGTTGTGCAAGCCTGTCATTTATGAGATGTAATATATAACTCTGTTTTTTTTTTTTTACAATATACTATAAAACACATCTTAGAAGGTTGTTATAAAAATTCAGATATAAAAACTTTTTCAATGTTTACGGAAATTAAATATTAAATCTAAAACAGACAATAAAATAAAAATGGCAGTTGTTATTATGGAAGGACTTAGAAAAAAATTCTGGCTCCATGGTGAAGTGCTAAATATGAAAGATGTCATGGTACAAATCAGGCTGATGATGTGTAGCCTTGGATTATGACTTGCACACAACCAGTGTTCCAGGAAATGGAACACACATTAAATTAGAGCAACTGCAGTACTTGCAGCAGTCATGGCTACTCAACTATAGCAAAGTGGTTACTTTACATGTTGTCATGTGACTTTGGATATGTGCATTCACATGTTTAACAAAGCACCTCATATGATAATCACAATTTTCACTATATTGTGGGAGACCCCTATAGGATAAGCAAATCAGCAATAGGAATTCAGTGCAGATACGTTTGTACTATGATCTAGGCATGAGAAGAAAAAAACAACTGGTAATGTATCTTAGCATTGTACTGAGCACTCACGGTGCATGAAAGAAAGTGTAGCAGATAGGAAATGATTGGGTGAGATAACATTACATAATGGTATTTCAGGACAATGCCCAGTTGGAGGGTCACATCCTGACAGAGAAGAGTACACAAAAGCATGACAGGGTATTGTCTAGACATGTTGGGAAGGCTCATCCTAACAGAGAACCTACACATTGGCATAACAGATTACTGGCCAACTAGGGCAGCTTACCCTAATAAGCAATACAATACCTTACAGGTTCATAGGTGCTTACTAGGCTAATGACCAGAGCGGCCTTTATAAGACTAGCCATGCATCTCAAATCTCTGACAAGTTCTCGTACCTTTGATAAGTGTAAGCAGAGGTTTAGAATATGAAACAATTACAAACAGGGGCCTATGAGATGAGGAATTTACAGGCTGCCTGTATCCATTAGATACACAGGTATCACACCAGGGATGAATTTCCTATTCCCCATCCAATTGTCCAATTTACACTTTAATTGCGTTAGGGAGGATCACTGCTTCACATGGATGGGGAGCCTGTTCCACAGAAGGGGTAACCTAGGCATTTCAGGTTACTGTTCTGCTCAGAAGGTCCTCTATGACCTACGCACACAAACTGAAAGACACTCTACAGGAAAAATATTTCCTTCTATACAGTGATTATGGAATGGCCATGTCAGAGAGGGAGGTGAGAGGCACAGCACATACAAAGCAGCACTTGCATCAGAATGGTACTTCAAGAAAGTGGGCAGTGGTAACATGCCCACTGATGCTGATGGTAGGGCATAGGCAAGGAATGGTCACAGCACATTAACAGACTTGCATTTTAAATATATTATTTTCAATGTTTTAAATAACTCCATGTATGTCACAAAACAAAACTGAGCACAACAACTACTGACAGGCATAGATTGTAACTAACCTTTTCTATCTTTGCAAAAATGTTTTAATTGTATAAATAAAAAGACAATTTATTTTACACATTGCATTTTGCGCCAGGCCATGCATGAAAAGCAGTTTTACAAATAAAGTTTATAGAGAATCCAGAGATGTCTATCACAAGAACTAGAAAGAAAAAGAATAAAAACATAGATCAATGGAGGAGGTGGGTATTGTTCATTTCTGTTAACTGTATATCATCTACTCCGAGGAGACCTCTGCCTAACATATAAAGCTATGTTAAACCCAGAGCTGTTGGACATGCTACACCTAAAGAAATCCCAATCCCTCCCAGCTACACACTCTAGGGACCTAAACCTTGTCACCATAATAAACAGGACATGCTGGATGGATAGATTCCTGTCCCAGAGACTTCCTATTCTCTGGAACAAGCTATCCATCTATGTCAAGCAAAGTTCCTGATTAGCACTCTTCCAGAAAGGTCTTGATGAGTGGATGGGAAGTAGGAAATACACCTCGGGGATCACTTCTGTGGCTCTGCTCGACAGGGGCACAGGAAATTAACTTTCTTGGGTGGCGTAAGCCAGGGAACCTTGTTGGCTAGGCTTACTTAGGCCCTTGGGCCGATACCCTAGTACCTACCTATGAACCTATAAATGAATTAGGCTATCACTGATCATATTCATCAATGGCTCAGCCCTGTTAAAGGATAAAAAAAATATATATATATATATATATATATATATATATATATATATATATATATATATATATGTGTGTGTGTGTGTGTGTGTGTGTGTGTGTGTGTGTGTGTGTGTGTGTACATCTGTAGAGAAAGAGAGAGGACCTCAGCAGTTGGCATGCTTTTGAGGAGGGAAGAAAAAGCACCCAGAGATAAATTGTGCAGATATGGGGAGAATATTCAAATTTCATAGACAGTGACTGTAGGCCAGTACTGAACCCAAGACTTCAGAGCTATGAAGAAAAGATCTTAAGCACTAAACCATCATGCTGCCTAATGTGTTATACCTAAATAGACTTTGAACATGGTATGAAATAATTTGTTACCTGTCTCTAGCTACAATTCAAGAAGTAGGTGTTCAGAACTTTAGAAACAAGTTTTAGTTGTAATTGTTTCATTGTGTAATATGCAGTTCCAGGGAAAGTCATAGAACTGGTTAAAAGGGAAGATAATTGAAATAACAGTACAGCTAATCTCAGGAAAACTGAAACTTCAGAAAAGATAACCTCTTATGGTAAAATCTGATGGTTTCTGTGGACAAGCTGTGGAAATGCATACGGGAAGGAATGGTCAGGAAACTAAGCATAAGTATCAGAAAGAAGAAAGGTGAAGTCGAACAGTTCATCTGAATTACTGCAAAGACAATCAGAGGTACACAGAAGAAAGGATAGAAATACAGGAGGACAAGACAGTGTGAGGAAGGGCAAGAAGAGGTATACAAGAAGGCCAGAAGATGAAAATAACATCTTCAACAGAAAAAGTAACAGTGCCATTGTTAAAAAAAGAACATGGAAAGAGAAATGATCACAGAAATGAGGTGTTCTCAAACATGTAAGAGAAAGAGGGCATAAGGAGAGATTGAAGAAAAGGAGGATGGGAAGAAAGGAGGGTAGTGATAAACCTCAGAGACAAATATACTAAACTTGTAAATGAAGAGTGTATGTGAGACAGGAACAATAGTTAAAAAAGTTTTAGTGCAAAAGTTTAGGTAAGAACAAAAACTGAAGCTATCAGCATATTAGCATAGGAATGGTGAGAGAGCACAGATGAAACAATTGATATATTATGTAGTGGTCATGAAGGACTTTGAAAATGCCCTCTGAGGACTTAAATGCAACAAGTTTTAGTTTTGGATTACATGGCTTCATGTGTGCTAAAGATCTTCTCCAGGAAGTCAAACCCTATCAGATAAATTTTCATTGATTATTCAACAGTGGAGTACTTCAAATTAAGTGCAGGAGGTTATCATTTCACAGATAGTGTATTTAGTTATGGGGGTGTAGTGGGGCATTGACTACACACCAGGAAGTGAAATGGGTTGTAGGCTTCCTACAGAAAAATATAGTAGTGATGTTTTATATTTATTTTGAATACTTTTATTCTCCAGTAGGACAAATTAATATTACATTTATATCCTTCATATATTTTTGTCCAGATTTTTCAGACATGGAATTCACACGACTTTATTGTTGCAGAGGAGGCAGGTACCCTTCCTTTTCTTTATCCCAGCCCATTTTGTTTTTGTGAACCTTTAACTCAATAAGATAAGTAAGCAAGGAAGCAAACATGCACAAAGTTTCTCCTCAAGTCTATATGAGTTTTAAGAGAGATGTGTTATACAAAAGAATTTCCTGGTTACAGCAGCTACATAGTGATCAAAGGAGAGGAAGTCATCTTCCCAGGAGTCCAGGTCTCTGATGACAAGCTCATGGGAGAGTGGGGTATCACTGATGGAGTAGGTTGTAACAATTTATTGTTTATGAATGAGACATAATGCGTTTCATAACATTTAGTTTGAGCCCTTTCTCGGTCAGCAAGTAACACTTGTTGATTTGGCAGTTACACCCAACTTGCAACCGTCAGCAAACTTATTCAGTTAGAGATCCTTTTTTTCAGTGTCGAGATCCAAGGGTGGAAGGGCACATTAACCCCTGGAAAACATCAGTGATCACCTTTTCTTTAACCGAGGAGGCAACACTGACCCTGACAAACACATTCTGTCTATCAGACAGTTTGCAGTCCATCTTGCCACATACGGATCCATGTTCATAGGTTCATAGGTTGGTACTAGGCTATCAGCCCTAGGGCCTATACAAGCCTAGCCATACCAATTCCCTGGCTATTTCTTCCCAGAATATTTACTTCCCTGGTCTCCTGTCTAGCAAGGTGACTTACGTGATCCCCAGGGTGAATTTCCTATCTCCCATCCAATCATCAAGGTTCCTTTTGAAGAGGGCCAAAGAGGAACTCTTTTTGACATGTATGGACAGTCTATTCCAGCATATGGGGAGTCTCTGGGTCAGGAACCTATCCTTCCAGTATGTTTTGTTCATCGTGATGGCCAGGTTTAAATCCCTGGAGTGTGTGGCTCTGAGGGATTGGGATTTCTTTAAATGTAGTATGTCCAACAGCTCTGGGTTTGCCATGGCCTTGTATGTTAACCAGAGATCGCCTCTGAGTAGACGATATGTGACAGAGTATAGCTGGAGTTTTTTTAGATGGTCAGCATAGGGCATCTGCTTTAGGCCTGTGATTCTTTTAGTGAGGTATTTCTGCGGCCTTTCCAGCTGTTGCAGATGTCTTGTGAGGTACATACCAAATGGGGCATTGTACTCTATAATGGGTCTAATGAGGGATGAGTACAGTGGGGCAATGACCTCCATTTTTCTGGATGAAAAGCCCTTAGTGATGAGGTGTGCCACATAGAAGGATTCCCTGACTGTTGTGGTGATGTGGTTATCGAAGATGAGACCACTGTCCACCTGTGTCCCTAAGTCTCTTATCACACTTTCAGTGTTTAGTGTACTGTCACTTATGCAGTAATTCATGGGTACATGGTTTTTCCCACAGGGGATAACTATACATTTCTTGGCATCAAGCTTGAACCCATGGCTCTGGCACCAAGCATCTGTTTCTGTAAGGCCTTTTTGTAGAATATCCACATCATTTGGGCATTCAGTAATGGCTCCCAGTTTGCAGCCATCTGCAAACTTTGTTAGCCAGAGTCCCTTAGTGTTGCCCTGTACTTCAGAGAAGTGGATGCCAAAGAAGAGTGGTCCCAGGACTGAACCCTGAGGTATTCCACTTGTCACCTGTCTGGAGCTGGATTTGGAGTCTGCTACTTTTACTGTGTGGGTTCTGTCAGTAAGCCATTTGGCAACCCATTGAGTGACATAGGGATTAAAGCCCAGCTTAGTAAGTTTATCTATGATTCCAGAGTGGAGGATAATGTTGAAGGCCTTGGCGAGGTCCAGATAGGCTGTGTCGACCGCCTTACCCTCGAACACAGCTTTGAAGACTGATTTGAAGATGTCAATCAGGTTCAGGAGACAAGATCGGCCCTTCACAAAACCAAACTGGGTGGGGTCCAGTGTTTGAAGGCTGCCAATGTCGTTGTTTATAAGTTCCATGATAATGTATTCCATGGCTTTGCAGATCAGGTTTGTCAGACTGATGGGACAATAGTTCCCGGGATCCAAGGTGGATCCCCCCTTGTAGAGTGGGATAACTGTAGCTGTGCGCCACTCATTGGGCACGAAGCCTGAGATGAGGCTATGATTAAACATGACACTTGGGTAACGTGCCAGTTCATTTTGTAGTTCATGTAGTACACAGCTTGGAATGTTGTCTGGTCCCATGAATGCTATATTCTTAGCTTTAGAGAGTGCATTTTTTACCTATGTGGCTTTGATTACCGGAATTTGGAAATCTTTTGGTATTGAGATGGGTCCTTTAGGGGGTGAGAGGGGGGGTGAAGTTGGCACTGAATTGATCTGCCAGGATATTGGCAATATCCTTGGGATCAGTATATTTAATGCCATTCTGTTGTAGTTCAGAGCAGATATGAGCATTGCCATTTAGATTCTTGACATAACTATAAGAATGCCTTGTGGTTGTCTTTGGAATCTTTGGCAATTTTTTTTTGTAACTAGCTTTGGAGGATTTTATGAGGGATCTCAGCTTCTTACAAAGGCAAGGTAAGGGAGTTTTTTGCATCCTGGGAGTTTCCTCTTTTCTGCAACAGTTTCTTTCTTCTGTTGTATAGTTTGTTTATGGCAGGGGACCAGCAGATTGGCTTCCTGTCTGATGCTATTAGCTCTTACAATCTTGTCTGTGTGGTGCAGTATCAAATGCTTTATCTAGATCCAGGTAGAAAGCATAAATAGTGCAACCATTGTCCTTGGCCCACATGATATTTTCAAAGAAGCTCACAAGACTGAGAAGAAGCATATTTGTCCTTTGAAAAATCATACGTGTCTGCCATAATATCCAAGCATGTACAGTCTTGTTGCAAAAATTCAGTTTAAATAGTTAACTTATTAGTCACATTGTCAATAACATATAATAGCATATTAGTAATACAGCTTGACTCTTGTAAACAATGTTATATGTATTGTCTTTTATCAGTGTTAATCTCTTTTTTTCAGAACTGAAATAAATGATTGGATTTATCATAATACTATATAGGCTCGTATAAACAGAATAGAACCAAATGACTAGAAGATCTGCTATGCTTTACAGTTTGTAAGATTTATAGCAAGCAAATGAGTGTTTATAATCTGAATATTATGCATATACTAACTTGTTTTAATTTTGTTAAATAAGTTAGACCTTTCATATAACACAACTTTAGAAGTAGTAGAGTAATGCTAGATCCTTTTTACTTATTTCTGAGGAGGCAGCAGTGTTTGAATAGTATTGCTATTCAAACCAGGAGTTTTAACTAAATAGTGGGGTGGGAAAGAACAGTGCATGTAGAGTAGTTTACATTTTTTTTTGGTGTCTGCTATTCTTCATAGAAAGTGTACAGTTAACACTCTCAATTATGTTTTATCTATGAGTAAGCAGTTCACTAGATATAATAATATTTTTTCAGTACCATATTATTTACAAATGTATGGGGGTATTATATGTAATATTTATTTAATTTTTCCTATTTTGGTAGTATGGCCAACTTGAAATACATATCAATTAATATCAATTGATTCAATAATTGTTGTAAAAGGGGTAGTTTATACAAATATTTAAAAATATTTCATCCCCTAGTTATCTTTTTACAGGAAACAAATTTAATAAAAGAAGATTTGGACAGACTTAATACTAAACACTATTCTGTGTTGACTAGCTCTCCTTATAAACAAACGAGAAGAGGGGTGGCTATTTTATGGAAAAATTTGTTGCCTCTATCTAAAATCCTGAATATATTTAGTGATTAAAAAGGCTTGTTTTGTTCAGTAACTTTAGAGATTCAAAGGAAACGATACACTTTTATTAACGTCTATTGGATACCTGGATTGAGAATACAAACAGTTAAACAATAGTTAGGGGAAATAATACAAATATCAAAGGGAAATATTAATTTTGCAGGTGACTTTAATTGCATTTTATCTGACAAGGATACTACCACTAGGTTTAAAAAAAAGAAACCTACCTCAGTCCAGGCTGTGATGGAGTTCACTGAAATATATAATATAAATGAGTTTTCAGTATCAGACTCGCTCTTCTTTACACATTTCTCACACAGGCATGGGACACAATCACAAATGGATAGAGAATATGTTTCAAATTAAATCACTAGTAGAATAGATAATGCTAAAGTAATCGCTTTCCCACTGTCGGATCATAACACAATAACATTTGAAGTTATATTGACTTCTAGAAATAACATCCCAATTAAAATAATTCCCGCATATGTAACCAATATGAAAGAGTTTAAGAAGTTCTTTAATAAAAAAATTCAAACTTCTATTGAAATTAAACATTTGAGTAAGACCTCAGAGATTTTTGCATGGGACTCTTTAAAAGCATACATTTTTGGCAAAATTACAAGTTGGTATGCACAAAAAAAAAAACAACGGGAGAAAGAATTGATAGATTTACAGGAAGAAAATTGATAAGTTAAAATTAGATAGTCAAAAATGAAATCATAACTTAATGGAAGAAATAACTAGCTTAAACAGTAAATATTTAGAAATTTTACAAAATAAAACTATGATAAATTTAGAAAAGATTAAAAAATGAATTATTCCATAAATCCTAAATCCATGCATAAATTGGCTACTAGAACAAAAAAGACTGTTAAATCTAACCACATCAAAGATTTATACTCCTCTATTAGTAAAAAGAAGGTTACTGAAATAGAAGCTATACTAGATATTTTTAGGTCTCATTTTGATAAGATGAATCAACACAAACCAACAATGAATACACAAGATCTAATTAAAACATTTATCAAATCATACTGAAAATAGACTGTCAGAGGATCAAATAAATATAATTGACAAGTCTATATCAATGTCTGAACTCAAAATTCAAATTAATAAATTAAAACCCATTAAGGCACCTGGAAATGACAGTATAATACCTGAACTATACAAAATGATGACCGAGGATGCTTTGACTATTTTACTAGAGGTATTTTCAATAGTTAAAGGATGTACAAACGTAACACGATCCTGGACATATACTCCAATATGCCCGATTTTAAAACCTGACAAGAACTCAACACAATGTTCTTCATATAGACCAATTTCATTATTATATTTATGATTATAAAATATTCATGGCAATCTATGCCTCTAGAATAAAACAATGTCTTTCAATGTTGATAAACAATGATCAGACTGGATTTATAATGAACAGGAATACCTATGATAATATTAAGAAAATACTATCAATAATTGATTATACTAATAATTCAAAGAAAAGAACTAACTTTGGTTAGCCTGGATATTAATAGTGCATTCAATTCAGTTAATTGGGAGTATTTACTATTACTACTGGATGAATATAATTTTTCAAACATTTCTTATAATGAATCAATCTTCTCTATAAAAAAACCTTTGCATACATTAGCATAGGTTCATATACTTCCCAATCAATCATGATTGCTAAAGGTATTAAACAAGGTTGTCTCTTGTCCCATTGCTTTTTGCTACAGTTATAGAACTGTTTGCAAATTATATAAGATCAAATAAAAACATCAAAGGCATACTAATAAATAATGATTTAATCTCCAAAATACAATTAGTTGCAGATGGCATCCTATTAACTTTGACTGATTGCAATTATTCTCCTATTACATTATTCTAAACAATAGAAATATTCCAGAATAAATTGGGATTCAGTTTTAATGAGAATAAGACTAAAATACTACCTGTTACTTATAATATTAATAAAGTAGATAAGAAATTACATAAATACATTGTGAACGATGGTAACATCACATACTTAGAGATAATCTTGTCTGATAATATTACAGATATAACAACCCTTAATTATAATAATAACTTAAATTCCATAAAACAAACTCTTAATGAATGGAATATTGTTTTTTCACTATGAAAAAATGATTATGCTTCCTAAAATTCTATATATAATACAATCTTTATCACTCCTCCCCCAAAAAATATAAAAAAGTATAATTCTTTGTTTCTGAGATTTTGATGGTTTGCTAATAAGCCTAGTTAAGCTATCACATTAGAGACTGGACATTGGGTGGTATTGGTATTTCAGATTTAGAATTATATTCCTTATCCTTGATTATTAAACAATAATTTCTTGATTAAATAATTATATTACCAAATGGAAAGATATTCAGGGAGGTATTTGGTGTAAATCCAATAATTCAGCAAACTCATATCATACTAAAATAGCTACTAATAAATTTCATTGGTTAGTAAAAGACTATTTTTATATAAATCAAAAACAAACCATTTAACTCTTATTATATTAATACGATAATAACCTCCTTTAAAAACTTCATTTTCAGCAACCCTGAATATAAAGTATGGATTTTCTTTGTATTTCCAATTGCCTATACTCAAAATAGTATTAATACATTTAATTTAACAATAGTGACTACATTTAAAGACAAAAACTTGTTATACTGCTATCAATTACTAGACAATGGGAAATCACGAAATGCTGACCATATCATTAATAGGTTTGAGCTAAGCAAAGATATGTGGTTAGAAATTCAAAACTGTAGACAATTAATTGAATATAAGATTAATCTAATGCAACCAAAAAGTTAGAAATTCTTTCCCCACATTCATTGATTTACTCATTATTCTAATGCAGCAGAAAATAATTGGAAAGGGACTTCTATCTAAAATATATAAGGTATTTAAGAAATCAACAGTATGTCACAGAGAAAGCTATTGGAATTATTTTAGATTTTTTAATAAAAACTCCCCAAGTGAAGATGATACAAAAACATTAATACTCCAATCTTCAAGACAAACTACTTCATCACTAAGGTAGAGGATATTTGCTTGGAAATTCTTACAAGGAACCCATATTACACCATATAAAGTTGAATTAATGTATAATAAAGATATAGGATGCTGGAAATGTAAACTAAATGTTAACACTGACTGGCAGAATATGTTTTACAATTGTATAAAGCTTAAAACATATTGGAATAATATGGATTCTCTCTTTCAGTCTGTTTTTAATGATACATTTATGCTGACCAAATCTCTTATTTTATTTAACACACCTATTCCCACTTGTGTCGCAAAAGTAAAATATCCCTTTTTATTGAGTATCTTAACATTAGCAAGAAACGTCATCAAAAAGAACTGGAAGAATCATACTATTCCTACTATGCAGGAATTTCTACATTTGTCAATTGAAATTTGTCATCTCAAATTTATGATCAAGTGAAGAACATCTAAAATCATCTCTTCATATAATTTTATGGCTGAAATTCAAAGAACAGACAAACAGACTTTAATTAACTAAACTACTCTTATCACATTTCTTTTTCTGTTTAAAAAGTTTTGTTTTATAGTAGACACCATTTGTTTTATAGAAGACACCATTGTAAATAGTTATTTTAGTTGTTGTTTATTATTGTTCTTTTAGATATGTATTTTTTATAATATTTCTATTATCATATATTAATGTTTTGTTTTTTAAATTTTCAATAAAAACAATTGAGAAAAAAAGACTGAAGAGGTATAACCTGACTTTCAAATCCAAATTGTTATGGGTCAAGCCACATTAAATTTTTAATGTCCTGGTTTATGAGATCAGTGATATTGTATTACATGGCTTTACAGATAAGACAAATAAGGGTAATGGGATTATAGTTGCTTGGGTCAGTGATAGGGCCACTGTTATGAAGGGATATCATCATTACAGTGTGCCACGTATCAGGAAAATAGTTTGTGGTAAGGCTTAAGCTGGGCAACATAAGGAGGGAATCAGCACTGTCCTGTGTGACACAACTTATAAGACACATTGGGATGCTGTCAGGCCCATGGAAGACTTATTTTTAGTCTTGGAGAGCACTTTAAGGATATGATCCTTGGAGATACTAGTAGTGATGTGAATCCCATATGTTTTGGGTGAGTATTATAGTTTCTGGGAGAAATTTGCAGCAAACTGCTTTTTTTAAGATTTGAATAGGAGATGTCAATTTAGGTAAGTTCTGAGAAGGATGAATTATTCCCCAGTTTTCTATCATGAGTGAAGAAGACATTAATGATTTTTCTTAGTCTCAGAAGCAAGTCTATGATCATAGGAGGCTTAGCTCATTCAAGAGGTGCTTTCACTTTATTGGGGAGGCACTTTATATTCTCAGTATGATGACTGGTTCTGGCATTACAAGTCAGTCTGGACAGTTTCTTCCTTCTGTTGTAAATTCTATTTAAATATACTGACCATCATGAGGTTTTTTTATTGAATTTACAATGTATTTAGTTTTAATGGTGAGAGGGTAGCCCTATCAATGCATTTATCTAAATGAGCATTAATATCCTTGGCATAGTTGGCTGTATATCCTGGTTCCATTTTGGAGCTAACATGGCTCTAGCTGATTCAGTCATGTTGACTAATGTTGCCAACATGGGCATGGGCACTTGTTGGTGATAAGTGGGTTGAGAACCCGGCCTTCTTCAACCAACAGCAGGGATCCATGTTAATCATGGGAGGAGTGTAAGTGCCCCTTTTGCCCAGTGTGTGCCAGCCATAAAGCCCAGCAGCCCTGGGTCAATAAGCTACTGGCTGGCTGGTGTCTAGTTGCCCAGCCTGGGTTACCTGGGATAGCACTGTTAAGCAAAAGCTGGATGTAAAACCAATCAGCCTGCCAAACATGAACTGAGAATTGGTACACTTAATGTAGGTTCCTGACAGGATGCAGCTTCGAAGTGGATGTCATGATGATATGGAGGAGGCTGGACATTCTATGTATCCAAGAGACAAAATGTAAGGACAGTGAAGCAAAGCCACTTGGCTTGGAATCCAGAGTCTACTACTCAAGAGGGGGGCAGGCTAGAAATGGTGTGGGAATTGTGATGAGACAGAGGCTTCAGAAGGCAGTGAGGGATATCATCAAAATTAATGAGACTCATGGCAATCATACTCAATTGTAATGATGGGGCAGTATTCATAATCTCAGCCTATGTCCTACAGCAGAGTTGTCATAGTAAGGAAAATAGTGCATTCAGACAGCAGTTGCAGGACCTACTAGATAAATTAGGACAACATTAATTGGTGTTGATAATGGGTGACTTGAATTCACATCTCGGGACAGACAGAACAGGATATGAGGACTGGCTGGGTCCACATGGATGGGGCAACAGGAATAATGAAGGAGAAGCCATTCTACACATCTGTTTGGCAAATGGCTTGATAGTTGCCAACACATGGTTCAGAAGGACAGACAGTCACAAGATCACATACAAGAGTGGCCAACATGCAACTCAGGTAGACTTCCTCCTAATAAGGAAAAGGCACTGGGGTAGAATCCATGATTGCAAAGTCATCCCCAGTGAAACAGTCAGCCTACAGCATAAACCCCTGGTTGCCACAATCAGCTGCAAGCAGTGGTCAGAGAAGGCTCTAAGGTCAACAGAGACCAGGCTGAAGACCTGGAAGTTGACTGGAGAGAAAGTACAACAGTTCAAGGAATTACTCAGGCCTCTAGCACTCCATGAACAGAGGGAAATTATGTGGAGTTGAAGAAGAATGGCAGCACCTCAAAACAGCATGTGTTAGATCTATAGAACAGATATGTGACTGAGCCAGATATGGAAATAAGGTACATAAGGAAAAATGATGGTGCAATGCAGAAGTCCAAGAAGTGATCAAAAGAAAGGAGTGCAGGAAAAATGGGAGATAGAAAAAAAAAACAACCAGGATAGGAAAGAAAACTTGTTGGCTAAGAAAGAAGCTAAGAAAGGAGTTGCAATAGCAAAGAATAGGGCAACAGAAGCACTCTACCAACTTCTGGGAAGTGACTCATTAGATAGCACAAAGAAACTATATTAGTTTGCAAGGCAAAGACAGAAAGGTAAAGAAGATAGTCAGACACCCTTCATAAGGGATGCCAGCAACAACCTGCTCACCAGGCCACAGGACATCAAAGGCAGATGGAAGGAGTATTTCTAGCAGCTTCTGAATGAAAAAAAGCCCACAGAAGCTGTACTGTCCCCAAAACAGCCTTCAATGAGAGAAGAAAAGGAGTCTACCACAGAAGAACTAAGAATAGTGCTAAGGAAAGTGAAGTCAGGGAAAGCAGCAGGATCAGATGAGTTCACAGCAGATGTGATAAAGATGCTGGGTGAGATAGGGGAGAAATGGCTCCTGAGGGTATTCATAGCAGTCTGGAGAGAAAGGCATATCACAGATGACTGGAGAATAAGCATACCTGTGCAAGTGTGCAAGAACAAAGGGCACATCTACAACTGTGGGCAGTACAGAGGTATCAAACTCCTATCACATTGCATGAAAGTTCTGGAGAGAGTGATTGATAAATGGATATGCAGAGCAGCAGAATGTAAGCTGGTAGGTGAACAGTTCACATTCAGATCAGGCTGCAGCACAAATGACTCGATGTTTGCAGTGAGACAGATAATTGAGAAGAAGCTAGAGATGAGATAAGAGTCTAACTGGGCATTCCTAGACTTGGAGAAAGCATATGACAAGGTACCAAGAAAGCTGATCTGCACAGTACTTCAGTGGTTCGAAGTCCCAGAAACAATGGTAGAATTAGCACAGGCTATGTACAAAGACCCAATGACTCAAGTATGAACAGTGTTTGGCCTTCAGGGTTCTCAGTGGGAGTGGGTGTACACCACGGTTCAGCTCTGAGCCCACTGTTGTTCATACTGGTGATGGACTACATTAATAAATAGGTTGGAGGGCCAGATCAACAAAGTTACTATATTCAGATGATGTGGCATTACAGGCAGACTCTGAGCAAGAACTTCAGCACAGGATAGGGGAATGGAATGAAAAACTGAAGGTAGATGGGATGAAACTAAGCACAGATAAGACAGTGGCAATAGCAGCAAATTGGGAAAGTTAGAAGAAGCTGAGAATTGAGATAGAAGAGAAGATAGTGGAACAGGTAAATATCTTCAAGTATCTGGGAGGGGTGGTTGAGGAGAAGGGAAGTCTGACTGAAGAGGTCAAACCTAGAATCAGAGGGGCTGCAGCCAACTGGCATGCAGTCTCAGGTGTTGTCTATGACAGAAGAATGCCAAAGAAGCTGAAAAGTAAGTTGTACAAGACAGTGAGGTGACCAGTACTACTGTATGGCACAGAAACCTGGGCAGTAAAGGCAGAACAGATGAAGAAGCTAGAGGTGATGGGAATTAAAGTGCCCTGAAAAGGGTGGTAGGATGCACACTGTGGGACAGACAAAGAAATGAGGACATAAGAGCAGAATTCAAAGTAGTTCCAATTGCAGAAAACATCAAAGAGAACAGATTACGGTGGCTTGGACACATGCAGAAAATCAGAAGATAATCTGGTGAAGAAGATTTGGGACAGACAGGAAGAAGATAACAGGAAATGAGGACATCCAGCAAAGAGGTGGATGGATTGTGTGAAAGAAAATCTGCGACAGTCGGGCATGAATGTTGAAGAAGGCAGGAGTGTGGCACTAAATCGAGAGAGATGGTGACACTTAACACAATACTCTGACCCCATCTAGAAAAAATGGGAAAAGGGACTGATGAAGATATTTCTTGACTTTTTTTTTTTCGGGTTGAGGGGTGCTTAATGGAGTGTACATCTAACCACTTATTTGGTTGTCCTTTTGACTATATTATGGTATCCTGGTAATGGATGCACTGGAATCTCTTGCTTATTTTTCTGAAAAGAGGTTGGTGCGTTCAAGGAGTGCATTATATTATTTTGTATTAATACAATTTTCAATAAAAATGTTTATAACCTTTATTTGTTATCTCCTGCTGTCCCAATGTAAATAGGATATTTCTATGTAACTGTTATTTAATTTTGGCCCCAGTCATAACTGAAAAGGATCTTTTGACAAGCTCCTCCACCTATATAACATTGTCTGTGTTTTGTAATATCTCTAAGGAAGCATTATTAAAAGGCAGACAGGCCCGTTCTGAGAATTTGGATGTAAATAATTAGGTTAAATACTGCAGACAGACTGAACACATTGGTAAGGGGAATGTAGGACTTCAGTAGTGGAATGGCCCAGCAGACATAGTGCAGGTGGACAGAAATCAACAAATTTGTCTGGGATAAAAGAGGACTGATGATGAAAAGGAAGAACTGCTTATGGCAGGTGATATGAGCACTTAGGAATCAGATGTATCAAAGTCTAGGAGCTATTAGGATGATTCCATGACTAGCTAGGGCAACAGTTTAACTTACCCTACTTTGGAAATTCTTTTTAACTGATACTGCCCACCTCATGACTCTAAACTACACTTAAGAAGTACAGCTTACTCAATTATGTCTAGAGCAAATAGTGGTCATCTATTGATGTGTTTTCCTTTAAAAAACTAATACTAACTTAGGTACCTTTGCTAAAATCAGTCCGATATCTTGACAGCATAAGATCTAATTTATCCTGCATCTAGAAAAAAAAGTTCTTCTTTTTCTTCTTTTTCTTTTGGCTGCTCTTGTTAGGGGTCGCCACAGATGATCATCTGTTTCTATTTCTTCCTGTCCTCTGCAGCTTGCTCTGGCACACCAACTACCTGCATATCCTGTCTTACCACATCCATAAACCTTATCTTAGGCTTTCGTCTTTTCCTCTTACCTGGCAGCTCCATCCTTAGCATCCTTCTCCCAATATATCCAGCATCCATCCTCAGCACATGCCCAAAACAATGCAATCTCACCTCTCTGGCTTTGTCTCAAAACCGTCCAACCTGAGCTGACCATCTAATGTACTCATTTCTTATCTTGTCCATCCTCGTCACCTCCAATGCAAATCTTAACATCTTTAACTTTGCCACCTCCAGCTCTGACTCCTGTAAAAAGTTATTAACCTACTTAAAAAAGGCATATGATTCCCACTGTTTTAATAACCTGGGCTAATCGTTTATTACATGACACAGGGTAAAGTAGCAGTCATGGCTCTAACACATAATTTGTAACATGGACTCTTCAGTAAGTCGAAAGGAATGCAAAACTGTAAAATGATTTATTTTTTCAGAGAATACGGCAGGCAAATGGTTAACTAATATAGAAAGTTGTGGCTTATGGAAGAATTATCATACATTCCACCTGCTCCTGTGGTCAACAGTTATTTATATCTTATAACTAAAACTGAGCTATTGACTAGCACTATTACCATGAAATCTGAAAACAGGAAGATGTTAAATAAATAAAAAATAGATGATAATTACAGAAGTTAACATGGATCAATGAAAACAGACAAGTAGACCAACTGAAATTAAAGCAAGCAGATTAGATATTTTGACAAATGCATGCTGACTAATCTTCAACAAGTTATACAGCATTAGCTGAAGACATCTATATGTACTTTTTATCTGAGAAACAGAGCTTGCACAACACTGGATGGAAGCTGAGAAGCTACACCAGTAGTCAAACTCAGAACAGTAAGCAGAAAAAGATCAAAGGATATGTATGATCAGAATTGTATGATGTCAACTATCTTGCCACATGGACTAGCACTGAGCTTACTGAAGAATATCTCTTGTATCACCTTTTCTTTCTGACAACTAAAGCTCACATTGAAAAAAAGGTGAGCTAAGTTTAGAACAGAAAACAGCAATTTTATGGTACACCAGTCACAAGCCTAGTAATGGATGCACTACAAACCCTCAAAATGTCTGAGCTTCAAGCACAATTGTCGAGCAATAACTACTCAGAACTGAGACCTTAAGTACACGAATACTCATGACATATTAATTTGAGCTTGTCAAGTCATGAACAAAGAAAACAAACTGAAAAACATTTAAAAGACATGAGCCCATAAAAGGGACTTCATCATCTAAAATCCCCAGTATTATTTATTCTCAGCCAACAGTCACTGATAGGCAATAAAAATCCTGTCTTGCATTTCCTTCAGAAGATTAGATTACCCATTAATCACTATGTTCTCAATACTGCGATCTGGCTTCTGTGTGGTGTGACTGACAGCACACCAGCAAGTGTCACCTCATAATCCTTAGCAAGTGTTAAACATGCTACTGTGATATGAGATATTGATTCTAGGCTGCAGGCTACAAAGTAAAAGTTTAGCATTAAGTCTCATGAGGTCTTTCCTCAGAACTGTCTAAAACGAATGAGATAGGGAGTGTAACAAATGTCCCCAGTATCAGTTCACAGCAAGAACTGATTGCCACAAATGACAATGAGACCACTCCCCTAAGGAAATGCAGTCTACTCTAGGGTGCTAGAGTTTTGTTGTAGATTGTATTTAGTCAGGGATGTGTTACTTGAATCTGCTATCATAAGGGATCAGTACCACCCCCCACCCCCCACACACACACACGCACGCACAAATTCTGGAGGTGTTTCAGACTCTTCAAACATTGAAGAAATGTTACTTTTGCTGAAAGATGATTGGCAAACTTTTAGTTGGTCGACGGAGAACCATATAACAAAACAGGTAGAAGAACTGTTCAGCATTTTTCAGGTTTCTAGAACATGTCGTGAAAAGAAAGTAGATTTGATAAGCCTGGGCAGAGTTCTGCATAAGGAGAAAATGTGAATATTCTTTCAGCATGATTCTAGCACAGTTGACTATTGTAACTGCTTCAGGAATAGTAGCCCATACTTATGTCATAGTTGACACCAACTCTGCAGCTCTAATGTGATAAAAATTTTACAATATATCTTGTGTTACATGAACTCTTAAGTCAGTTATCAGAGGCATGAATAATAAAAGTCAAACATAAAGCCAATGAGTTTACTTAAGACTCCACACCAGACTCACAAATGAAATAAAAAATAAATCCATACTAGTTTCCTCCTTAATTTACTTAAGCATATTATATGAATACAATGAAACAGAAGCCAGTTATTACAGGCAAATACTGAGATCTATGAACATATGACCCTGTCTTGTGGAACTTCCTTAACGTGACAGTTGTGTAAATGATTATTTATATTGCCTTAATGGAACTACTATAAAAAGCAGTCTACAACATAATGCATTTGTCATAGGACCAAAATTATGTCAAAATAAAGAAAAAGATCACAAACGCTGAAATACTTCAGCGCTATGCATGAAATAGTAGGAGAATTAGAGCGACAAAACAGTAGTGTTGAAAATGATATACTCTAAAAATGATCATACTAAACGTTAGCCTATTACATTATTTATTTAATTTTTGAATAGGTTCATTCTATCCTATCTGAGCTCTTCTTCAAGGAGATTCAATGAGATGCGTCTTCAAAATGTATATCAGAAAGTGGAGCACTAATGGATTCTGCAAACTTTTTCCTTTCCTTTTTTCATATCTATATTTTTAATACTGTTTTCATACATGTGCTATTGGACTTTTTTTCAATGCCAATTTTCATAAGATATTAATCTTATCCAATTAGAGTAACACTTTCAACTAATATTATTATGTAATACTTATTTAAAAAAATATAATTTCTATCTCACATATTTAAATGCTTATTAAACTATTAAAATACTTTAAAATAAAAATGTATTTCTGATTGATGCGTTATCTTTGCAGGCTTGGTTATTCAGTAACATCAGTATTTAATACTGTTTGAGATGCTATCATAAAGTGCAGCACATTTTCACTGGGCTTTCTTTCTGCCATTCACAAATGACTGTAGGTCGTCCGCTTTATATTCTATGTACTGAATGTGCAACTAGAGGACAGCTGAGCAATTAAAAGACAAACTTTCCAGCATAACTAATGGCAGCTGTGAGGTACATTAAAGGCAATGACTGTCTAAGAGAGAAAAATGAAGACAGTCCCTCCAACAGCAGGACTGTTGGGAGATGTCATCTAGTATTCTAACACAATTTAAGCTTTGAATCGTTAAAGACGCCTTATTATAATTTCCCTTTGATATCTGCTTTCATAGCCTGACTAAGAAGAAAGAGTCTTTTACACCACTGATTTGTGAAAATCATTTTTGCATACAAAAGGAATCCAATTTTCAGTTATTCAGCTTTTGTAATTTAAAATATAAAAGAGGTAAAAGCAAATCTTGTTTTCTCTGATGCAGCACTGTATTTGGTAAAATGTTATAAATCATCAAGGTATGATTGAACGCCAATGGGATGCAAAATTCATACATTAGTTTATTAAAGAAGTGACTGTAGGATTTCATGTCACAGAAGGTTGCCAGGCCTTGTTAGAGCTACGTGAGATGGTATATAGTATGCACAGCCGATGAACTAATTTACAGCGGCAGTAAGTAGAACTTGTTTGAGGAAATTATCATTTGGCTAATATCAAAAAGTTTAAACTCTGGTTTATATCTGATTATGTATAAAAGTCTTTGTCAAGGTCTACAGTCAGATAAATACAGACAGACAGACACAAACACATATATACACACACAGCTTAAATCAGGCAGCCATAATGAGGAATTAAATATATTTATCAATAAAAATGAATAAGAAAAATTTTCTTTAGAAAAATCATCAACTAAAATAGATATTTGCCCTGACAATAGCAGACCCACAAAATTAACTCAGGATTGGACTTAATGCACAGTAGTTTACATTGCTAAACTCATGTAGCTGTGATACTAAAAAAGGTGAACGGTCAAGCACTGATCTGCTGAAGCAGCACTAGTCTGACAAAAAAATGCATAATTTGGACAGACAGCACCTGCTTAGTTACTTCCATTTACAAAGAAGAAGAAACAGCTGAATACCGAAGAAGGGCATTTACCAGCAAGGGATCTGAAATGCCTGCTATGATTACTGCTTGAATCATGACATCTGTTTCATGGGACTAGTGCTATAAGATGAAAAAAAAAAAAAAACATGGCAGATTGTGCACTGCATACTGCAGAGGTATAAAAAGCCACTGACAGCAAGTCACAATAAATATTGCAAGTCTGGGCTATGCATAAACTAGACAGATCATTATAGATTTTTTCCAACAGAAACATCAGACTACACCTACATCATTCTGTCTAAAACCTGCAGTAATGATTAAAATGATTAAAAAGTTGCTGAGAGTATCTTCTCAGTGTCTGGGTTATAATAAAGAATCATTATAGATTCAGATACAGACTTGGCGTGAAAAGATATACTCCCTGAAGTTTCTGTACTAAGATATGTCTGACATGTTATAGTCTGTATCTCTCCATTATGTAGTAAGTACAGATATGTATCATTTCTGTATTCTTTCTCAACTTGACCATTCATCATCTTCTGTTTCATTTGCTACTGCATCACTATGCCTTTTTTGCATTACTTTTTGTTTTGTATACTTCCCTGCACTACTGGACAGCTTTAGGAAGGGGTTCAAAGTTTTATGTTTCTTACATTCTTAGCCTCTTGATGGAGAAATTCTAGTGTGCAAATATTTCCCACACAATATCAGAACATGGGAGATTCAGTGATGCTTAATGTTTCTTTAAAAGCTACATTCCATAGCCGATGTTTCTTTTTTTTTTACTTTGTTTCACAGAATGTGGCTTTATCTGTTTAACAGACATAATGATCCCCTTAAACCACATTACAAAACAAACACTGACTTGTTGAAGCACTTTGTCTTTCTGAATAGCTACACTGTCTTGCTTTTATATTATATATATATGTAATATTTATTTTTTTTGTCTTCCTTCTGACATACCTTATTTTCTAGCACATGCTGCTTTCTGAATAATCACACAGTCTTCTCTTCATATCTTCGATATAAATATATATATATATATATATATATATATATATATATATATATATATATATATATATATATATATATATATATATATGTATGTATACATGAATACATTTTTGTCTTCTGACCAGTCTTATTTTCTAGTACTACCCACTTTTTGCTTTACATTTCAGCTTTCCATTTACCTGTATTTACATTTTTATTTTTCTCCTTCTATCCTAGCAGATTGTGGGTGATATTCATAGTCCCTCAATTTGCATAAGCAGAAGGGTAATCGGTGATGAGTGGCACTACGCCTTTGTGTAAATATGCTAAGCACCAAGAATGGGGCTACTTATGGAAAAGTGAAGTGCTGCGTAGTAATACACACAACACTTTTAGTTGTCTAAAGCATCACAAAATATATTCAAGTACAATGATAATGTGGGATGGCAACTGCACGAGTGCAAACTGATGCTTTCTTTTGACTGTTTTCATTGTTTGTCAATGGGTGTGAGACTGCAGAAGATAAGGCATAAAACTTGCAGTTACTTGAGGAAAGCAATGGGGATTTGTTTAATAACACAACTGCAGCACATGCATGGACTTCTACCTTTTCTTTCCAGTAACACTATTTTATTGATTAGGTAAATTGAAAACTTCCTGCAGTATAAAACTTGTATAGTTTATTGCCTTCATTTTTGGGGGATGGAGGGGGAGGTATTTTTAGGTATAAACATGTGTATATTATTTAACATTTTTATCAAACTATTTGCATTACCATAGTGTGAAGTTTTTTAATACATGATGTGATGAGTCCTCTTTACGCCAAGGCAGACTCTGAAGAGTCTCAATCCTCAATACCGTCTCCGGTAAGGGAATGTCACTAAAAGTAGGAATAGAAATGCACAATTTCCCCAAAGAGTGCACCAGGAACAGGTTCCAAAACCTTGTAGTGCACTATATGCTTCACTCCAGGTTCCCAAATGAGTGTCCACCCTAACCACTGCAGAACACTGTGTCCCAGTTCTAGGTATCTGACACACTTACTCTTAAACACAACCCCACTACTGCAACACAATCACGGCTTCTGGTGATGTGCAATTGTAACCAGTGAAATGAGCTTATTTCTTCCTTGTTAATTTGCTGGTAAAGTATACTGCAAGGCAGTAAGGTACCTATCCTTAACAAACCATCTGCAGTAGCTACCAGTCCCCACATTTGAAGGCAGAAAGTGCAAAGCAATTGAACTGCAAACAAAGTTGAATTACACAGTGGTCCTTAAGCAGTGGAAAAATAAACTTGTAGGTGTAATTACCTTCCAAATATATGTGTAATTACCTTACAAATATAATTGCTTCTGTTCTTTAAAGTGGGTACATCATCAGAGCCAAGAAATGTGTTTTCTAAGTGGCTCCCATCCCCAACCCCTTTATTAGTGGCCACAGTCATAAACTGCACTAACTCAAGGAGAAATTTATCTCCATAGTTTTGCCTCTAAATTTAAGGCTATTCCTAAATCTACTACCTTGTATATGAAAACAGATAGTGCCTGGTACAGGTAAGACTTTTTCTACACTCACCTGGCTCACTCCGCCCCTACCCTACCCCAATGTCCACT
This sequence comes from Protopterus annectens, assembly GCF_019279795.1. Lineage (NCBI taxonomy): Eukaryota > Metazoa > Chordata > Ceratodontiformes > Protopteridae > Protopterus > Protopterus annectens. Next base: position 22,260,938 of record NC_056742.1, on the reverse strand, counting down.
CAACCCCTCACTCTCCTCAAATTTATACTTATCTAACCGCTCCCTCTCCTTAATCCAGCAATTCAAAATACATTACATCACACACTAGCCACTCCCTCTAGTTACTCTAACAAATCAAAATAAACCACCTAAATCACTAGCACAGCATACCTCACTATGCATATATCCACCCTTTCTAAATGACAAAATAACTATGCTAACTTCACTACTTCACTAACTTCACTACTAAATAACACTAACATGCCAAATCAAAATACACAAACAAAAACAACAAACCTCCACAAATCTTCAATACAATATAGGCAACAACTATGCTTTCTCACAAGCCTGCTAATACTTCTAGCTACAGATACACAGCACTTCCTACCACATCAACCTAGCAAAACCTATGCCAGCTCACTCTACCTCTTACATCTAACATGTAAGGTCAAAACCTGCAAACATTTGTAAATCTTGCTCTTTAATAAACATCACAACTTTTCAAAACACACATTGCATCCTTCTCCCCCACCGAAGCCTAACTATCTCAGAAAATTGCAATAAGCACATTGTGAAATTCTTAAAAACCATAGCCAAAATAACATCCAATCTAGCCTGTGGTGGGGACATTCACCCTAACCCAGGTCTTTCTCTATTCACAGGAACTCAAATGCACACAACAGCAACCTCTCTCGATCAACAGCCATATCCCCAAGAAACAAAACTGACATCCTACTATTAAATATAAGGTGTATTAACAACAAAATACATGAACTGCATGCTAACCTTGTGCTATACTCTCCAGACATCATGCTTATCACAGAACCATGGTTAAAACCTGATATCTCAAACAATGAAATCCTACCACCAGGGTATACTATCATTCGTTAGGATAAGTAAGGCAGAAGAGGAGGTAGAGTAGCTCTACTCTTTAAAAACAACTTTCTTAGAAATCTTAGACATTAAAACACTGAATTTTGATAATGCAGAGCTAGTACTCACTAAACTGATCATTAATTCCACTAAACATATAAACGTTATAGGTATCTATATCCCACCAGGAGATAATATTCAGACACGAGAACATATATTATGCTGGTTATCAGAAAAATTGCCTCAGGAAACAATACTTATGGGCAACTTTAATATAGACTGGACTGATTGTAATTCCCAAACCCCAAAAACTACACCAGTCTGCACGGCTTCACCCAGCTCATACAACAACCCATTAGGACTAATAAACCATCCAATAAGCACTCAACCATTTACTGGATATTAACAAATAGGCCAACTCTCTCATCTCACTCTGGTTGTCTCCCAGACAGCCTTAGTGACCATCTCCTAACCTATCTACTCAGATAAAATATTAATCCGGCAAAACAAATTATTTACCAACAAATAAGGAACAGAAAATACCTCAATCTCAATGACCTCATATATAACCTTAAACACTGTAACTGGTCACTGCTTACCCAACTCCCACTAAAAGAAGCAGTGCACTATTTTAATACTACCTCCCTGTCTATCCTAAATACCCAGGCCCCTACCAAGACTATGAGAGTCAAATAAAACTTCATACCATGGCTAACCAAGGAACTAGATCCTTGTTAAGATTAAGAGATAAAGCCTGAAAAAACAGGCATATAACAAAATCTCAATCTGTACTACAAATCAATCATGAACTCAGAAATCAATGAAAGAAATATATTAAACAGGATAAAATAAATTATTACTCTAAATTACAAACCACATGCCACAATAATCCACAGAAATTCTGGACAGCAATAAATAATGTACTCCAACCAAGTAAAGTTAGCACCTCCAAACTACAACCAATAATATAGACAATATTGCCACCCAATTCAGTGCATACTTTACTAAGACTATTTTAGCACTGTCCAAGAAGCAAAACCCTTCTACTAACTCAACTAATTCTTTACAAAACAAAAATAAAACCATTTTCTCACTGCAACCAGTACCAACAGGTACAAACAACTGCTTAAGAAACTAAAGCCTACCACTTTAGCTGCAGACAACTTAACTGCTGAAAGCATTGCCTATCCAGTCTCCATTCTTATTAATAAATCCTTAGCAGAACACCAAGTCCATATCATATTGAAAACCTCACGTATTATACCACTTCATAAAGGAGGCCCATTAACTGATCTCTCTAACTATCGCCCAATTGCAATCTTATCAGCCCTGTCTAAGATCCTAGAAAGAATCATTCACAAACAAATCACAGAATGCCTACATAATAACAAACTACTAACTGATACCCAGCATGGCTTCCAACCATATCACAGTACAGCTACCACAATAATGATATTTACCAACACTACCAACCTCCACAGAAGCAATGGTAGTTACGTATCCTCTTTCTTCTTAGATCTATCAAAAGCCTTTGATATGGTCTAACATTAAACAACTTCTAAATGTCTTCTCTGACCTTAACCTTTGCCTGGTTCCAGGACTACCTAACTGGGCACCAGCAAGCTGTACGCTGGCAGCAAATGTTATCATCTTTTCTCCCTCTTACATTAGGTGTCCCACATGGCTCAATCTTAAGCCCTCTACTCTTCTCAATATTCACTAATAACATACACACCTCAACCCTGCAAGCATCACTCATTTAGTATGTAGATGAATCAACAGTCATCTGTGCTGCTCCTACTATTAAGGAGCTTCAAAAACTAACTCAACAATCATTCCTAGGAGTAGAAACTTGGCTAACAAACTCCCAACTAATTCTGAACCCCAAAAAACAAACTTATGAAATTCCAACCCACTAAGTCAAGTGCATCCATGAGCTCATTTAACATTATTACATTAGCTAATACAACCACTCCCAACTCTACTAACACCAAGCTGTTAGGAGAAAAAAATTACTGCAACATGAGATTTGATGTCCACGTATCCCAAACAATAAAAAGTAATTAAAAAAATTGGAACATTATATAAGAATAAGCACTACTTTACAAATGACACTAAAGCTACAATTGCCCAGTCTCATTTGATATCTCCACTGTTATATGCATATCCTAAACTCTATAATCAGCTAACCATGGCCCACAAGATATTCTAGCAAGGCAAGAAAATGCCTGCTGTACAAAATATACTGCTACCACATTCTAGTACCAGAACTTTACACTCCACCAACAAAACGCTCATTAAAATCATTACAGCCCAAAACTTAGCTGGAGAATCCCTATTCTCTAACTGCACAGGCAAAGTCTGAAATTCATTACCATATGAAATTTCATCTACCTCATCCCTGTCTCAATTTAAAAGTCTGCTAAAAACTCACATAACAAATTTCTATGCCCTTGCTATACACCTGACTAAACCATCTCTCTTTGAAGTTTTTAATTACCTCTTCTGTACACTAAACTGGTTATTATATCTTTGATGAAAAATTCTGATCTTAACAAACAATTTTTGTAAATGGTTGTATACATGTACACTGTGTGCCAAAATGATATCCTTACTTCTCTTAACTAACATGTCTACCTGATTGCTAACTCCTCAAACTAGAAACTGTGATTGTCTAATTTATCCAATTCCACTTTTATAATTTAAATGTTATATTCTGAAATTGATCATTGTTATACAACCAATATGTAATCAGTATGATTATCTCATTGTTTAAAGGTTATATTGTGTTACTGTTTGTTACATGTGGAGCTTTTCTCCCTTGGTCTCTGCTGAAAAAGGACATGTGCCCAGTCTGAATTTCCCAGTAATCAAATATAAAATAAAACGAATAAATAAACTAAAAAATAAATGTCTGATATTCACACATATGCACACTCCTGGGAAAAACTAACACAGATTTACCTGCTGTGTTTCTTTGCCCAAATTATGAGGTAATTGCTACCACCAGTCAAATACCAAGATACCCTTCAAAAGGGGTGCTCAATTATATTATGTAAAATAGATATTGAAACAAATAGTAGCCTGTATCCCAAGCAGTAAGGCTTTTCAGAGTGGCACTGGTGCTATTATAATACGCATAAACACTCTCATGTTATTAAAATATTCACTAAATAACCAGCTACAATGAGAGATAGTAAAACATTTAATAATAATTAAAAAAAAGATTTAAATCCTGTAGATACTGAATAACTGATTCCAATAAACAACGAAGTTTCACACATAGGAAATATGAAAATAATACTGTAGGACAGAGCTCACATTGATTTTAGAAAACCTCTAATTAACTAGCTGTAGTTCCCTGACTATCTGAAGATTAACTGTCCCTATCTAATATAAACAACTCAGCAAGCCAAGATCATACTCTTACTGCTGTAAGGCAAGATGAGGAATTATGTCCACACTCCAGGCCGGTGTCTGTCCTGAGAGACTGGAACAATTACTCTGCAAACAACTGGACTACTACTGCTGGATAGCTCTGGAAAACAATAGCTGAACAACTGACTCAGAAGTTGCTTTAATACCAGATTTTATTTTAAGTAACATTAAGCTGCTATGAGAAAACTACTCTCTCATATCAGACTTTGAAAAGTAAACAAACAGCTGCAGTGAGGACTGTATTCTCCCAGCTCTGGCACCCAATGACATCACATCTAGGTCAGCTGACTGTTGCATAATATACATTCAGAATTCTTTTAAAAAAAACTGTGTATATTTGATCAACCAGAAGAACACTGACATTTAAATATCTTGCATAAATCAGAGTGCTAATCAAAAGACAAACTTATTTACAAATGTATATCTAGTCATGCTGGTATATCTATAACACAGGATAATTTATAAGTATCTACAATTATCTACAAAACTTCAGCCAGTCATGCTAGCACAGATAATATCTAATATCCTAACTTTTTTCTCCCTTTGAAGACTCAAGATATATTTTCAAGTGACCATGGAAAATCGTTACTTGAGAAATATGGGGCTGTTTGGAAAAACATCAACCTATACCCAGTCATGAGAATCCATCTGCATTGGCATTACTGAAATATGGACTGGCTTATACACCTGGTCCTCCAAAAGCTTCTTTAAGCTTTGGAATGGCTGCTAGCAATTTGTGATCCACAATATCTTATCAGGCTTGTTTTTCCTTGTTAGGTCAGTAAGGGGTGCAGCTATTGTACTATAGTTGAGCACAAATTTCCTGCAGTACCTTGCTGTCCTTAGGAATGCTCTTCCCTGCTTTTTGGTAACAGGGACAGGCCATGCCTAAATAACCTCCACTCTGACAGGTTTTGGTGTAATCTTACCACTCCCTACTCAATGTCCTAGGTAGGAGACCTCTGCCATACCCACCTGACACTTACTAGGCTTAATGGACAGCCCTGCCCTTTTTAATCTACCTATAACTTCCATGACATGTTGCTGGTGTTCTTCCAGGAATGACTGTAAATTGAAATATCATCTAAATAACTGAGAGCATAGTCTTCTGCTCTTATGAAGATATGATCTGCTAACCTCGGGAAGGTTGCTGGGGCATTCTTCAGCCCAAAAGGCATCTTTGTAAACTCATATAATCCAAAAGGTGTTACAAAAGCTGACCTCTCTAGCAATGGGAGTCAACAGCACCTGCTATTATCCCTTAGTCAGATCAGTAAAGGTCAGATACTTAGCCACACCCAGCTGTTCTAAAGATTCATCTGTTCTAGGCATGAGGTACACATCTGCCTCTGTATAACTATTTAACTTTCTGTAGTCTATGCAGAATCTTACACTACCATCTTTCTTTGGTGCCAAGACTACAGGTGAAGGACAAGGACTACTGGACTCTGGATTACCCCCAGCTCCAACATTTCCTTTATCTCCTCCTTCAAAGCCCATTTGACTCACTCAGGCACCCTATAAAGAGCTTGCTTAATAGATCTTTGGGGTCCTGTATCCACATAGTGCTGCACTAAGTGAGTGCACCACGGTTTCCCAGTGAACATGCCCCCAAACTCCTGTAACACTGTTTGTATATCTTTATCCTGAAATGGGGAAAGCTACTGAGATATTGCTACCTCTCCAACAGAAGTGTCACTCTGAGACTATCTGAGAAGATCAATTACCAGATCCCCCTCAGACTCAAGAAAGTACTACATGGAATAGGGGAGAAGTAATCCAAAAAAGTCAAGCCAGCCATATTAGCCTTTCACACAACATAGTATACCCTCTCAGTTGAGGTCTCAGTCTCACAGCACTGTCATTCAATGTCTGGATGTTCCCCTGCATCAGGTACACCATGCCATCTCAGCAACTCAGAATTCATCTCCCATGCCAGCACTCACTCACATTCACTTGGGACCATCACCCACACTGTCCTTAGGGAACATTGTGAAAGACACCTTAGATCTATAATTGACAATGTAGCTCACAATGAATTAAAGACAGAAGCCAAAAAAAACTCACATTTTCATATTTGGATGTCGGTGTATATCTATTCACATTATATGGGAAAAATTGATGATACTGTACAAAAGTATGGAAAATATATTGGGACTGGTTTACATAGTTATGAACATTATAAATGTTACTACAATCTAGAATATTCATGCCAATAAAACTAGCACTATTGCCATTTAACTCTCAGCACTGCACAAATGATAACTATATGACTTATGATGACACAAAAGGGTTTTGTGTTGATCGGTTAAGTAACTAATCTGATATACAGTCTCACGAGATCAACACATCATAACCATCAGTACACCTGCAGAATAAGTTACACCTGAGGTTTAACTCATTGTTAGTAAGGCACACCATGAGTACTAGCCTAATATTGATTTTTAAATTAATTAATTTCTTCTTTTTACATCTAAAAAACACTAGAGGTAGCAAATCTAGCAAGAAAGCTAACATACAACTTTATTATCAGGTTACAGTGAAGTCATCCTGATCTCTTAAGTGTAAAACTGCATTAAACCTTCCTTTGACTTATTGCTTGCAATCCTGCCTAAACAACTGTCAGAGAAGAAAAACATTCCTGGTCCACCACTACTACACATGACAATTAATTATGCATATGTTCATATTTAAATATGCTTAATATGTCATCTTCTCAGGTTCACAGGTTTATAGGTGTGTACTAGACTAATGACCACCGGGGCCTTTTTAAGCCCAGCCATTCAACTCAAATCTCTGAGAAGTTCTGGTACCCTTGGTAAGTTTAGCAGGGGTTTTTTAAGATGAAACATTTACAAGCTGCCTTTCTCCATTAGAGACATAGGTGCCAAACCAGAGATAAATTTCCTATTCTCCATCTCATTGTCCAAGTTGCACTTGAATTGGGATAGGGAAGAATTCTACTTCACATAGATAGAGAGTCTGTTCCAGAGAAGGACTAGTCTCTGGGATACATACCTGTCTCTCCAGCAGGTTCAATTTATATCACAGGCAAGGTTTAAGTCTTTAGAATGAGAATTTTGGAGCTGTTTTTTTTTTTTTTTTTTGGATATGCAGGGGATTCATCAGATGATGCCTTGTATGCCAGGCAAGGATGAAAGGGAAGGAGGGAGGTTGGTGTAATGGTTAAGGTGTTAAATTACAAACACAAGGTGCTGGGTTTGATTCTTCCATGGGGTGACTGGTTAGGCTTAAAATGGCCCACAAAGAGAGTTAGGCTAGGCTTAAAATGGCCCACAAGGGCAGTTAGCCTAGTACTATTCTATGAACCTATCAACTTCAATAGCTGTAGAAATAGAATACAGGGATAAGGCTTTGAGGCATTCTGCGTATAACATATTATTTGCACCCTATATTCTTTTAGTGAGGAACCTCTGCAGATGTTCCACTTGCTAGAATGCCTGATTTAATATAAACCAAAGGGATCATTGTACTCAGTGATAGGTCTGATGAATTATGTATACAGTGGCACGATGACCTCTTTGGACATAGATGACATACCTTTGTGTATAAGTTACAAAACATAGAATGATTTCCTCACTACCTTAGACACATGATGGTCAAAGGCTAGATTACTGTCTAAGTGTGCCCCATGTCTCTGACTACTGGGTCAACTCTAAGTCACCTATTGTAACTATCATAATGACAACAAATTTCTGACTTCCAAAGTATATTATGTATTTCTTGGCATTTAGTTTTGGTCCATGGTTCTGACACCAGTTATTTGTCTGTGTCAGCCCTTCTTGGAGAACATTATTGTCAGTGGGGGAGTCTATGATTGCTCCTAATTTGCAATCATGTGCAAATTTTGTTAGCCAGAGGACTTTGATACAGACCCTGCCTTCAGAGAAGTAGACGGCAAAAAGGAACTGAACCCAGGACTAATTCCTAAGGGACTCTGCTGGTGACCGGCCTCTATATAAGTGGACGACCCAATTCTAACTTCATGGATCCTGTCTGTGAGCCAGCTAAATATCCACCAGGTGTTATAAGGGTTTATACCTAACATCTAGAGTTTGTCAACAATACATGATATTTGGATATGGGATATGGTGTCAAATGCATTGGCCAGGTCAAGGTAGGCAGTGTGAACCTTTTTGCCATTGTCCATTGCTTTGATGACCTTCTCCAAGAAGTCCACCAGGTTGAGAAGGCATGACCTGCCCTTGATGAAACCAAGCTGGGTTGAGTCCAGTGTCTGTAGGTTTCCTATATCAATATTGATAATTTATATGATAATTCTTTCCATGTCTTTTCATACAAGACTAGTGAGACTTATATATCTGTAGTTTCCAGGGTCTGTATATGGCCCACCTTTGTGTAGAGGGATGATGGTTGCTGTTCTTCATTCCTGAGGAATGCGGCCTGTTTAGAGGCTACAGTTAAATAGTGTTTCCAGATGGCATGATAGGTCATATTTCATGCTATTTAGAAACCAGCCTAGGATATTGCCAGGGCCGATCAATGCGGTGCTCTTGGCCTTAGAGAGAGCATTAAGGTTCTGTTCCCTAGTATTTTTTCTTTTTTCATTACAAGTACAGCTTACAGCTGGCAGTTGTGCAGCAGTCTGGAACTATGCTGCCAGTAAATAAAATGTGCAAAGCAATCAAGGCCTTCTCTTCAAAAAATTATTTATGGAAGAAAGTAGCTATAGGTTTGGTGTAGTAGTGAAGAGTTTGCTTGGGATGAAGTTGATCCTGGGTTTGGTCCATGAATGTCTTGGCATTTTTTGTCTGTCACTTATAGCATAGAACTAAAGTTATGATTTTTTATTTTAATTATCAATCTAGCTAGCTAACTAGTTATGTTTTCCAGGAAAGTCCTACTGAGATAAAACCCCTTTTCAGTAGAGGCCAGGGAAAAAGGCTCCATATTTAACACCAGTTTTAACATATACAGAAACTACAGTTACATGATATCAGAAGGAATACAAAATGAAGGTAAGTGCACATACAGAGAAAAGGTTTTACGATAGGTTACATAAACATCATTTATAAACAGAGCATGTACATAGCTTGCATAGGTATATACAGTGTTGAATATTCATAAGAAATAGACACAGGCTTGTATATTATATATCCAAAATACCTGAGTATATCCATTTATCAGGAAAAAAGCATCCCTCATGCAATAATGCAGAGATTCTTATTGCCTTATTGAAGTTAAACTCTTATAACATCATATGTATCATAGCATTATGTATTCTCCCTGGCAATAGCATCAGCATAGCAAAGGACATACTGTCCTGGGCATCTAACAATATATGCCAACAAACCATCATCCTAGGGGATCTTAACACAGACTTGGCACAAACTGAATCTGATACTTTCACTGCCAGTATTAATCTGTATAGTTTCTCACATCTCATAAGTACACCAACAAGATATAACAAGCCCTTCTCTAAGGCCTCTGCTCTAGATTGAATTCTTTTAACTAAATCCAGTAATATATATTGCTATGGCATGCTTCCCAGTTTTTCTAATATGCTTGTACACAATCCATTAAAACATCGAGCATACAAGGATGTGCATAACCTATCCAAGTTTTATGCAGAAAATTTCACATCCTTAATCAAGCAATACAACGGGAATAAATTAAAAAAATTCCTTTAGATGAAACCCCCCTCAAATTTAACAAAAATTTTTACCAATATACTGAATGAATTCAGGAGAAAAGAGTTAAACTTAATCCAGCAACATGGCTAAGAACAGTAGGCAATACTGCTTAGAGACAAGGCCTGGAAAGCCAGGCATACCAACTAATTGCAGATATAACTTCTACACTAAAGACAGATAAGAAAGAAAAACAGAGTATAAGGCATAACAAAAAACTCTGTTATTTTAACTTACAGCAGGCACACCAAAATAATCCTAAAATATTTCGGTCATCATTCTAAACTCTACTATATCCAGGTCAGATTCAACAGCTCCCTCCCTCCTCAGAAGACACTCCATTAACAGTTGCTAATAATGTTAACAAATACTTCCTTCAAACTGCAACCTCACTTATCAATGACAACCCCACCTTCGAGCCAAAACACATCTATCCACAAAACCCCCATGGATGCCCATTTCTCAGTCAAACCTGTCCCTACTTCAACTGTAAGACAATAACTCCTAAAACTAAAAATGGTAAACAACGTTGCAGACAACCTATATCCTGAACATTAAATTATTACTAAAACTGCCCTTCTGAGTACTCACAACCTCCTCCCTCTTCTGGTTTAACAGCTACGTAACAGGTAGATTCAAAGCAGTTAAATGGCAGCAACAGTATTCATTATTTTTACCCATTACTATAGGAGTGCAACAATGTTCCTCATTTGGACCCCCTCCTGTTTAACATATTTATAATAAATAATCTACGCACTGCTTCCAAGCATGCCGTTCTACAATATGAAGATGACTCTACACTAACATGCACAGCCTGTAACCTACAAAAACTTCTAGAAATTACTCAAATATCCTTTACATCAGTAGAATACTAGCTAGACAACTCACAACTTTACTTACCCCTCTGCAAAAAAAAACTAACACTGTTTACCCCTATAACATTCTTCCACAGCAAAACTCTTGCCAAAATCACTTTATCAAATTCTACCCTGGTTGAGTAAGTCCCTAACACAAAAGCCTTAGGAGTCACCACTGATGACAACAAGATGTTTGATGTACACTTCTAAACAGTTATTTAAAAAAAGCACCAAAAGCTATGCCTCTTATATAGAACAAAACTCTACCTAACAGACGTATCTAGGAAACCATAGCTAAAGCCTATTTCCTACCTACCCTACTGTATGCCTCCCCACTCCTTATTAACCCAAAAGCTGGTTCCCTATTAAAACCGCGAAGATCCACTTACACAAATATGGAAATGTCAACACATATTCAGCGAACTGCGAAAACACTGATCGTCCTGAAGCATGAAATCCAAAATGTCAAATCGTCACAGTTGGCCCTTCTGAGGTATAGTTCTGTAAGGTAAGTGTACGATAGTTACGGACCTTAGGATTAGGGGGAGGTTTAAGGTAAGTGCATAGATAGTAATGTATGCAAGGTTTACTTTAGGGTTAGAAGTAGGGTTTTGGTTAGTGTATGTATGTGGTTTATTTATTTTGTTTGGGTAGGTAGTATGTAGCGGGTGGTCAGGTTGGCCAACTATGATGATTCGAGATTTTGAATTTCACGGTTTAGGGCTTTTGGTGTATTCGTGGTTCGAGCAATATGTGTCGCTGTTTATGTATTTGCTGAAAAGAACTTTTGTGGTTATAATATAGACCCAAAAAACTTACATACAAACAAAGCTGGAACAATGCTACCAAAAAATAGTTTGCTTTGCTGCAACTCGCACCATTAGAACTCATCACTGTTCTGCTCTTAAACAACTAAATTAGACTGAACTCCCTCATCTCTTCCACTATAGTCAGCTACTGCTAGCTCATAATCTAATATACTACTCTATGTAGCCAGCACTAAAAGGCATGCTTCAACACTGCCACTCTACCAAAGCTCTTCGCTCTAAAGAAAAACTCCTCTCTGTCACTGTAGCCCAAAATGCATCAGGAACCTCCTTATACTCAAACTTTATAGCTACCCTCTGGAATGTCCTCTTACATGATCTCAGGCTTCTTGAAAACCATCAGGCATTCAAAACACATCTAAGAAAACGCCTCTCAACATCCTGGCTCTGTAGCTGTACATCTCCAGAATAAGTATAACATCTCTGATTTCTTCCTGCTGTACTCAGTTACCAACAGTCACTCTGTCCCCACCTCAGGTCTATGTCATTTTTTTCAAAAACACAAACCATCAAATCCATATTTATCAAACTCAATAAATTGAAAGCTAAGTTCAGTGAATGATCATTTCTGCAACTTTTTCCCCCAAGAAACTAACTAGTGGACCAACCTAACAACTGTCACAAAAAACACATAATTTAAAACCCACCCAAGTGGGGGCTGCACCCCCCACACATCCAATGAGGGGGGAGTGCTCCCCCACCCCCGTAACTAAATATACCAACTCCGAGATCACACTATGGGGGGGCAAATTCCTATTGATGGCCAACTAGTTAGTTTCCCTGGGAAAAAAATTTGTGGAAGTGATCATCTGCAGAAATTAGCTTTCGATTTATTGAGTTTGATAAATAGTTATTTGAAGGTTTGTGTTTTTGACAAAATGAAGTGTACCCCCCACCTTCTATCTGTGCCTGTCTTAAGTCTTTTAACACTCATTTATATCCCAAAATTAAATGAACCTTTTGCTATCCACCCTTTGTAAGTAACTCAATACTCTGTATTGTGACATCTATCCTATTGCAGTTATTTATTTAACTGTGTCTGTATAATTAGTATAAGAAGCCTTACTACTTACACTTATTATCTTATCAACTTTGACATTACAACAATTTAATTAAATTGTATTCTGCCTAACACTGTTCACATTATATAACTTAAAAGATTTTGATTTTTCTTCACTAGGCCTCCGATGCAAAGGGGCCTTTGTGCTCAGCCAGACTTGCCCAATCAACAAATGTAACATAAAATAAATATATAATTGTAGTAATATGAGATATAACATTGCTAAGATACTATAGTATTACTTGTGATTTCTAGAAATTAAAATAATGAAAAGAAAAGGCAGCTTAACTATGGAAATATTAGAAAGAGGGGAAGGTGGTTGATAATGTAATATAGTATAATAAGCTAGTGTGTAGAGCAACTGAAAAGTAAAGTGATTAGGAAAGTCAGAACGTTTGGGGTTACTTGGAATGTTATAAGGAGTATTAGTTTTGGATAGATGAGGAAAGAAAGTGACAAATCTGTGACAAAAGAGGGGCAGTGAGATAGTGGTTGATCTAATTAGAGACAACAATACACTGACTATTGTCACTCAGTCCTGTGACTGATATAATTTGTGAAACAAAGTTTTCCTTGTGGTTTTGTTGGACTTGCTAATGAGCTGCCTCATATACCATGTGTGCAGGGTAAGAATATTTCCACCTTCATTTACCTACCGTTTGACCTTGTGCAAGTCACTTAACCAGGCAGTGCTTTCAGAAAACTGGGAACTTGGGTAGGCTACTTCATGGTCTCCTGGGCTGCATGCCAAGTATCTATGAACTTTGAACTATAAAGAATGACTGATATAAAAAGACAGAAGAGCAATCACAACAAAGCATAGAACACAAGTAATACTGAATGCATCAAGTGTTGTCTATGTGATTTTTTTTTTTTTTTTATTATTGGTACCGTAACCTGAATGTCATGGCCCATAATTGTAGACTAGACAGTGTCTCTTTGCCTCCACAGTCATAGTCAGTGATCAAGCCTGTAGGATGGAGTTGTGTGTAAATTGCCATTGGCTGGTCATCATCACTGTGACGTCCCCTGTCTCAGCTAGTAATCAAGGAGCCTGAATCCTTACCACTGACACTGGAGAGGGACAGTCACTTGGAACAAAAATAGTTATATCCAATATTTCCAGATGCAGCTGTCTGCATCAAGCACAATTTCCCTTAAGACCACACAGGGAACACATTCTCTCTTGAGTCTGGGCTTCCCCCCAGGTCCCCAGTAAGACTCCTCACTGGCACAGCTATAGAGTTGAGACCTCAGTAGAGAGTCCAAGCTAAGTTCTTCACCACTCTCTCTGTGAAACCAGTACTTCATGTCCCTGCTCCAAGTAGCTGCCACACACACACACACACACACACACACACACACACACACACACACACACACACACACACACTTTGAGATTTGATTTTCATACACACACACACACACACACACACACACACACACACACACACACACACACACGCATAGTCTCTTCCAAGGGTACCCAATTATACCAAGAGATATTAATATTAATAGAAATGATAATGTTGACCAAATAGCCATACTTTCAGGAGTGGCCACAGTATCACCAATAGATATAAGTAATCTCAAACATTAAAATATTCTCTAAAGGACCAGCCAGAATGAAAAGTTTAAACGCATTTAAAATAGATAAAAAAGAACATGAAAATACTAAATATCTATTTACAATAAACACCAGAGTTTCAGACAACCTCCTAATATTGTTGCTAATACCTTTAACACTTTCTTTACAGAAACCATGCAATCCCTAGCCAACCATCTTCCAATACCTCAACTACTACCATACCCCCACAACAAAATAAAATCCCCTTCAAGTTAGATCCAGTACATACATCATTTATTAAGTCATTACTTAAAAAACTGAAACCTACCACCCTTTCAGGAGACCTACTACCCGCAGATGTTCTCCAAAAATCTGCTAATGAAATTGTATATCCAATTTCAATTTTAATCAATCAAACTATTCTCGAATCTTACATCCCCTCCATCTGGCAAATCTCACATATTATTCCTCTTCATGAAGGGGGACATTCTATGGAACTCTCAAACTTTAGACCTATTGCCATATTATCTCCCCTTGCTAAAATAATGGAAAAATACATCCATAAACAATTTCTAGCCTACCTGAATCAGAACAATCTCCTAGACCCATCCCAGCATGGATTTAGACCTTCCCATAGCACTACCTCAGCCCTTCTCTCCTTCTCTCACACAATAAATCATAACCGTAATGACAACAAGCTCTCCTCTGCTCTCTTTCTAGACCTATCCAAGGCATTTAACATGGTAAACCACCAACTACTCCTAGACACACTAAAATCACTCTCTATAGTCAACCTAGCAATTAGCTGGTTTCATTCTTACCTAAGTGACAGACAAACTGTACTATGGAAAGATCACCTATCCCCCCTTCTACCAGTCACCCTTGGAGTCCCCCAAGGATCTATATTAGGTCCCCTCCTATTCTCCATATTCATCAATGACTTGCACAAAATCATCCCAGATGCAACTTGTATTTAGTATGCAGATGACTCCACACTAATTTGTTCTGCAACATCACCTACAGACTTACAATCCTTAACCCAAATCACTTTCAGTAAATTAGAGAACTGGTTCACTAGTCGCCGACTACTATTAAGCCCAAATAAAAACAAACTGTTACTCTTCTCCCCTGCTTGCAAACTCTCCTAACCAGCTCTCTCCATAATATCTAACAATGGTACCATAATTTCCCCAGAACCTTGTACTAAACTACTAGGGGTAATCATTGACAACAACCTAAAGTTTGATGCTCGCATAGACAAAGCTATCAAAACAGTTAATAAAAAAAACTAGGCTTTTTATACAGAATTAAACAATTCCTATCCCTAGCTGCCAGAGCTGTTATTGCCTGGACACACCTGCTATCAACCCTTCTTTATGCCTCACCCATCTTCATAAACCTAAGCAAATTAAACCTCAATAAACTTACTAGCTGCTACAATAATATAGCCAGATTAGCTACAAGTTCAGCTTATAGAACCCATCACTGCCTAAACCTTAAATCCCTAGATTGGCTAGAACTACCCTATCAACTTCAATATAGCCAACTTATAGTCATTCACAAAATTCTCTTTCAACCAGACAGTGCACCCATACTGAAAAATGTTATCACTTTCTACAATAACCTAAAAACCCTCCGCTCTTCCAACAGATTGCTAATACAAACTACTAAAGCTCACAACACAGCTGGAGAATCACTGTTCTTCAACTCTACTGGCAAAAACTGGAACTTACTTCATACTGAACTTACTACTCTGTCCTCCCTACCCCAGTTCAAAATATCCCTAAAGAAACACCTGAAAACACATTGGCTTTGTCTATGCAGAAACCCTGACTAATCCCACTCAAACAGAAACAATATATGAGAACCTAGCTACACGTATAAAAATCTGATCCTTAAATTGCTCTGAATTAATTTGTCTCTCTCCTGCTGGTAAGATTTGTAATATGATTGTTAGCATATATGCTAGCCACCTAAAGGCTATGTGTTTCCCCTTTTTAGATATAATCTCAAACTACCCCCTCCTCATCGTCCTTAAGGATAAATGTCTCCTCTTCCCAGATGCAATCTCCATCTATTTCCTCCTTACCTATTAACTTCATCTATTTCCTGTCTGTACTTTAGAAAAGCATGTAATTGTGTGTATATAGCATTAAACATATATCTATGTTGTTATAATATAAAATAAGAATTTCACTGTAATTACACTTGTTTATGTATATTTGGAGCTTTTCTCCCTGGGGCTCCGCTGAAAATGGACATGTATCCAGTCAGACTTTCCCAGTTAACAAATGTAAAATAAAATGAAAATAAAATAAAAATCACAGGAAATATTAAAAATAACACAGGTGGACAGGTTCACACAGTTAGAGAAAAACAATACTTAACTGATCTCACTATATTTTCCTGACTGATCTAAAGTATTATTATTCCCTGGTTACTTAGTAGATCAAGGCAAGATGAAGTAAGTGAGAAAGCCTTCTTTGTCAAGTTACAAAAACAGAGGACCCCAAGACCTCAGTTTCACCCAGCATCAAAAATTATTTCCAGCGATGGACCACAGAAAGACATTCACATACATCTGGTCACGTGACTTCAGGTTCCCAGCCCCCCCCCCCCTTGACTAGAAGCTGTCACGATTTATCACCTATCTGTCAATAGTACACACACAGAGAGCCCTGCCAAGATCTGCTGCAGATCCTGGAAGTCATAAAACAATTTCAAACATTCACCCTTCCAGAGTAGCAATTATTTCACCCCAATGACAATGCAAGAAGCTTCCTAGTACAGACTTTTTGTCTCTGGCTGCACTGACAACTGTAAGATACAATCTTTATGACTTAAATTAAGTAATTTAATTTCTTACTATTTTTTAACTCAAATTTTGTCAACCTCTTAGAGTATGAAATCTGGACAAAGCCATGAAAAAAGTGATACAAATGGGGACAATTTTTAAATACTGATCTTACAAACTTATAAAGTTGATAGAATAACAGGTTTTGCATTAGCATGAATTTACTGAAGGGTATGAAGTCTAAAACTCAAATGTCTGTCATTATTTTCTAACTTCAGTTTTTTAATGATTTGCCACTAACTTGCCAGAAAGCCACAATTTTATGAAAAACAGACCAAAAATATTAGGCAAAAATCTGGATATTCTGTGAAAATCTGTACAGTTGAGAGGTATGAAGCCAGACCTCTTGTCAAGTTAATTTAGTTAAACCCTCTTCTATCTAAAACACTGACGCTTACAAATAGTTTTCTTATAGTCAAATAATTTTATTTAAAAATTAAATTAGAATTCTCACTGCATTTCCTACTAACCTTTCTGCATATTCCACAAACTTCCAAGTAACAGGCCCAGCATTAAGACGCCATCACCGATTAGTTTCTTATGTCATTGTGCAGCTCCACTGGGAAAGAAGCAGTCTTTGCCATATATGTCCATCACCATCATCTTCATTGTTCCCTTTTACTGCAGTGACTCATTTATGTGTATATGTGTATTTTTTGGGCAATAAAGGAAAATGAGTTAATTTAGTCTAGTCAAGAAAAGAGCAGGAGGTCACTGAGGTCCACCCTGGCTCATCTCATTGAAGTGCAGTTCATCAAAGCTTGACCCCTTTCTCTGTAGAAGTGTAACCTCAAAATTAGGCTCAGAAGCAAAGGCTCCCACATTATGGAGGCTAGAGGAAGACATTTCCCCTCAAAAACATGTAAATGGCATTGGTTTTTAGAAGCTTAGTCTTGATAGTTTGCATATTGATCAGATGACATTGAGGTGAGACAGAATAAGTCTCAGCAAGTGATTTGGCATTGTCCTACTGAGGAATGAAGTGTGAATTGAAAAACAGATTATGTGAATATGATTATCAGACCTGGAAAATGGAGAAGTTGGCAAAGAAGGTGGGCATGTGGGAGATTTCCCATTCTAACAGGATGGAAAATATACTGTTCTGTAGCTCATAAAGGTCAGAGTAGAGATCATTTGAGTTGAGGCATACACATATGGAATTGCTTGTGTGCTTTAGGCCAAGCATATTAAACTTTGAAGAGTGCTTGCCAGCTGCAATACAGAGAGGGAAGTAGGGAATGCAGAAGAAAAGCTAGTCTTGTTAATGATAGCTGCATGGTAAAAAATCTAGCCAAGGTGGAGCTGCTACTGTGTGATTCCTCAAATCTCTTGTATTAGAGGCATATAGGATATGTCGCTCATCTAATCAGGATGTAATAGATGAGACGTTGTTATTATGTACAAACACATCAGGAATGAGGCTTAATAACTTTAACTTAGGTAAACTTATATACAAACTAATTATTACACTCATACATGCTCACTCTCAGGCTGCGCTCTCAAAATGGCACTGAAGCAAGCATGTGCTAGCTATTTATGTGCACATTCAGTCCTTGAACTGCTTCTTTAAAGATACAGCACACCCACACTATTCCTCCCTCTTTGAGAAATAGGTTATGCAATATTGACAATATCAGTCCACATGCAATCAATACAAATAATTCTTGTCATGCAGTTATACAGAACTAGATACAATCAAGTCCAGGTTGCTGTGTATTTCACACTAGGTCTGGAAATGCAACCAAAATGTGTGACGTAAAATTTAGAATCAGATTTAGCCACTGAGACTGTCTCTGTTGAATGTTCAACCTTAGGAACATCAGGAACATCAGGAACATAATCAGGAATGGAAGTAGAAGTTAAGACATGTTCTGCAACAGGAACATTGTCTGGATTGCTCTGAGATCTAGAATGTGTATCACAGGAACAATGCTGTGATATCAATTCTGGTACAGGAAGAAGATGTCTGCAATTTCTCCTGTACTCCACACCCTCAGATTCTATGAAGTAGGATCTCGGCTTGGTACATATACCTGTTACTTGACCAATCCAGTTGAAGCATTTCACAGTTTGTATCCTCCCAATCCAGTTGAAACATTTCACTGTTTGTTTCCTCACTGTCTCTCCTTCTTTCAGCAGATGAAGAAATCTGCTGATTTATCATAGCTGGACTTCTGGAAAGAATGCTAATTGAATAATTGTGCTCTAATTGTTCTGGTTTTCTTAGCTTTAAGCCTCAACAAACTGGAATTAATAGGCAATGTTGTTCTAGTTTGCCTGGATAGAAGTCTCTGAGCAGGCACGACAAGTATATCATCACGGGGTATGTTTCTGAGACAGAGTAAATTCAAAAAGACATTGGTATTGTCACATTTTGACCTTTCAAGTAATTGCTTTTCATGCTATACTGCATGTTCAGTTAGTCTTTTGACTGTGGATATTCTGGAATACTAAGTAACATGTACAAAGCCCCATTCTCTTGCAAAGTTTTGAAACAACTGTCTAGTAAATTGAATACCATTGTCAGAAACAACTTTGTGTGGACTACCATGGACTGAGAAATGACGTTTCAACTTAGTGATAGCAGCAGTGGATATTAGGTTAGGTAGTAAATCGATCTCAAACCATTTCAAATAAGAGTCTACCAATACGAAGTAATACTGATTGTTCCACTCAGATATATCAGTGGCTACTGTTGACCAAGGTATTTCAGGAACTTGAATTAGATGAAGTGGTACTATTTGCAAATACGGTTTAGTATTATTGCATACTGAAAAGAAGAAAGTATTTTATCAACATCTTTTACTAGAGAAGATGGTAGATTCGGAACCTGGGTGACCACGATGCAAAGTCTGGATATATTCATGTTGTAAGGAAACAGGAACAACAATTCTAGCACCTTTGAAAATAATGTCATCTTCCATCAACATCTCATCTCTGTAAGGAAAATAAGTTTTCACTTCAGGTGGTACACTAGATTGCTTTGATGGCCATCCAACATCAATGTAGTGGTTGAGCTTTTGCAAAATTGGATCAACCTTTGTATGATCTCTCAGCTCATTAGCTCTCCTGGTAAAAAAATTAAACACTTCCATTATGTCAAAGTCAAAATTCTCTGTGTCAAGCTGTTCTGTTGCATTTCTGCATGATCTTGATAAGGTATCAGCCAGATAAAGAAGTTTACCTTTTGAATAAACCATGTTGAAGTTGTAGTTTTTCAAGTTGACCATCATTCTTTGGAATCTCCCTGGACCTGAATGCATAGGCTTCTTCAGAATAGTAACTTGAGGTCGGTGATCAGTTTCAATCTGAATAGCTCGATAGAATCATGAAACATTGAGCATGCAAATACTACTGCAAAAAATTATTTCTCAATCTGAGCATATTGCATTTCAGATGCATAGGCTACCAGTCTGCCTTCTTGAAGAATAACTGTCCCATGACCAAATTTTGAAGCATCACAGGAAAAAGTTACTGGTTTATTGACATCATAGTATCTTAATGTAGGTGGGGTGGCAATTGCCCACTTAAAGTCTTCAAATGTTCTCTGGTGCTGTTACAACCAAAACCATGTAACATTTATGCACATCAGCTCTCTCAAAAGTGCTGTCAGCTTACTGAAGTCTGGTTTATACTTGCTTAAATAGTTGACCATGCCAAGAAAATGCTCTAGAGCTTGAACATTATCAGGTGCTGGCATCTCAAGAATAGTTGCTTGCTTGGATGGGTCTAGTCTCAAGCCAGTGCTGGTAGATAAATGACCTACATATGTGACTTTTAGTAGTCTGAATTTGCACTTTAGAGGATTGAGCTTTAAGTTCACTTGACATGCTCTTTCTAGAACTCTCTTAAGGTTTCTGTCATGCTCTGCTTCACTATTGCCTCCAGACAATAAATCATCTACTATTATGGCACAAGGATAACCTGAAAAAATCTGCTCCATTGCACACTGAAAGACTTCACTTGCAGAATTTGTTCTAAATGGCATCCTTAGGAATCCGTATCTGCTAAATGGGGTACTGAAAGTAGTCAGTAATGAGGACTTGTGATCAAGCATCACTTGCCAAAAATCAACTTTTTGCATCCAAGACAGAAAAAAAAGTATAATTCGGTATTAGAGCTGTGACTTCCTTGACTGTACGCATTGGATAATGCGGTCTCTTTAATGCTTTGTTTAAATCTCTTGGATCAATACATATTCTGATTTCATCTGAGCCTTTCTTGTGGGCTGCTACCATGGACGACACCCATTCAGTTGGTTCTGTAACTGGACAAATTACACCTTGCTGTACCATTTTATCCAAATGAGGTTTAACTTTATCCTGCATAGCTATCAGAGCATTTCTTGCTGGTCTGACCACTGGAACGACCTCTGAGTCTAACTTCATTGAATATGCAACTGGAGGTTTGCCCAACTTATCATCGAAAACATCAGCATAGTCTGAGAAAATGGCTTCCGAAAAATTGGCACTAGGATATGTGCTTATTTGATGAACTTCTTTGGTAAAAGAAAGCAGATTCATTCTTAAACTGTCTCTGAGACCCAGTAATGACTGCACAGGTCTTTGGACTATATAGCATAATGATCTGTAACAGTTGCTAGCCAAATAACACAAAAGCACTACTGAGCCTTAAGTTTGAACTTCTTTACCTCGATAAGCAACACGTCTTGCACTACTAGCCACACTGAGTTGTTCACCAGCTCTCACTTTAACAAATGTGTCTGCTGATATAACATTACACTTTGAACCAGTGTCTACTTTGAGCTCGGTGGTTTTACTATTGATCTGGACAGTACAAAATACTTTGTTCTTTGACAACAAATTCATTGCATCAACCTTTTCACCAATTGCTGATACACCATCTACATAGAAAGTAGAATGGCAGCTCTCTATATGACCAACTTGTTTTTTTGAGTGCCCCTTCTTTATAACTGTGTGAGGTTTACTTGATTTGCACAACTTTTGAAAATGGTTCAGTTTTTTACACTTGTGGGATTGCTGACCAAATATCAAGCATTGCTCTCTTTTAGACTCATGACTGGCACCTCAATTGTGACAGTTAATTATAAAGCCAGATTTGGGTTTTGCTGATTCACACTTATACTTTACTGAGCATGCTCCTTTCTTAGAACTTGCTGGAAGACTATGTGGTTTCCCTGGACAACCCACAGGGGCTGTGGTTGCCATGTGTTTAGGCCTGCTTCTGTTTGCCATGTATTGCATGCTGTCTACATTTGCTCTGGAGTCTGCTGAAACCATGCTCTTATCACTTGCAACCATACGTGTGTGCCTTTCTGTAACTTCATGGATTTGACAAATCTCAATAGCTTTGCATAGCATTAAATCACTGTCACTAAGCAAAACCTTTCTTACAGAAGCACTATTAATAACACACAC
This sequence comes from Protopterus annectens, assembly GCF_019279795.1. Classification (NCBI taxonomy): domain Eukaryota; kingdom Metazoa; phylum Chordata; order Ceratodontiformes; family Protopteridae; genus Protopterus; species Protopterus annectens. The sequence continues at coordinate 22,238,412 of NC_056742.1, read as the reverse complement.
AAGCCTGTCCTTTATCAACTCATCTTTTAAGTCACCAAACCAACACATTTTAGTTTTGTTCCTCAGGTCAGTAATATAAACTGCAAAAGTTTGCTCCTGGTTTCTGATCTCTTGTGTAAAACAAATGCCTCGTTAATGTAATATTTGTCTGTGGGTTACGCATTTCTCTGAATTTGGAGTCTCTCTCACTCGGAGTCTTCCTTTGATTCACCCTGTACAATAATATGGGAGTTTTCACCTTCTCCCTCACATACTGCAGGTGCATACACAAATGAATGCTCTCTGTCAATGGCCTCTGACGATATAAAACATATTATACTCTTGCTCAAATATCCTCAAATTCTCTGAAATATTATGATTAAATACAAGTGGTGAGGGCTTCCGAAATCTGTCTGCCATATTAACACATACCAGTGAAGAATTTTGCAAATATGCACAAACACACACACACATATATATGCCAGAAATTTATGCCATTATTCGTAACTATGCCCAGTAGCACAACAAGCCTCTGAATAACTGAACTTTGCAAAATAAGTCTCTCGGGCAGTGTAATACTCTTGAAATTACTGTACTGCAAGAAATCACCTCTTATCAGTGTAAAAAACATTTCAAAATAACTGCACTGTGCGAAGCAAATGGGCAGAAGAAATTCAGAGTAAGAAACATATCAAAGTAACTGCACTTTGTGAATAAACAGTACATGACACACTGAAACTTCTCCAAAATGGCAGTACTTTGCTAGTTAATTCTTTACAGTGCAAGAAACACTATGTAATGGCGGCACTTTGAAAACAGACACACCCAGCACAAGAAACTTTTCAAAATGGCTGTACTTTGACTGTACTTCAAGAAATAGCTGCACTTTGCACACAAATAAACTCTTTAGAGTACATGTGCAGTAATAAGCACACACTGTAAGCACTTTTACACACTTTGAGATATTTCAAATAGCTCTAGTTATGCCCTGAATACAATACAAAATAGTAATTATAACCAAAACACAGCACTTTGCCAAAAAACATGCAGCCATCTTGCTTTCTTTATCCTTAATGTGTTCTTATAGGTTCATAGGTTGGTACTAGGCTATCAGCCCTAGGGCCTATACAAGCCTAGCCATAACAATTCCCTGGCCATTTCTTCCCACACTATTTACTTCCCTGGACCTCTGTCTAGCAAGGCGACTGAAGTGATCCTGGGGTGAATTTCCTTTCTCCCATCCAGTCGTCAAGGTTCCTTCTGAAGAGGGCCAAAGAGGCACACTGCTTGACATGTATGGGTGATCTTTTCCAGAGTCTGGGGAGTCTCTGGGTCAGGAACCTATCCCTCCAGCATGTTTTGTTTATTGTGATGACAAGGTTTAGATCCCTGGAGTATGTGACTCTGAGGGATTGGGATTTCTTTATGTGTAGCATGTCCAACAGCTCTGGGTTTGACATGGCCTTGTATTTTAAGCAGAGATCACCTCTGAGTAGACGATATGCGACAGAGTATAGCTGGAGTTTTTTAAGACAGTCAGCGTAGGGCATCTGCTTTAGGCCTATGATTCTTTTACTGAGGTATTTCTGCGGCCTTTCCAGTTGTTGCAGATGTCTTGAGAGGTACATACCAAACAGGGCATTTTATTCTATAATGGGTCTAATGAGGGATGAGTACAGTGGGATAATGACCTCCTTTTTTCTGGATGAAAAGCCCTTAGTGATGAGGTGTGCCACATAGAAGGATTTCCTGACTGTTGTGGCGATGTGGTTATCAAAGGTGAGACCACTGTCACACTTTCGGTGTTTAGTGTACTGACACCTATATGTTTTTTCCCAAAGGGGATAACTATACATTTCTTGGCACTGAGCTTGAGCCCATGGCTCTGGCACCAAGCATCTGTTTCTGTAAGGCCCTTTAGTAGAGTATCTACATCATTTGGGGATTCAATAATGGCTCCCAGTTTGCAGTCATCTGCAAACTTTGTTTTGCCCTTATTATATTCATTTTGCTCACTTGATCTCTTATTATGCCCATTATACTTTTATTCTGCTCATTTTACTCTAAACATACCCATTTTGCCTTAAACATGCCTGTTTTGCAATTCTGAGGTAATTCCAAACACCTTATTTATTTTATTTATTATTTATTTACTGGCATTTGTTAACCGGGTGAGTCTAGCTGGGCTTGTGGCCCATTTTCAGTGGAGACCTGAGGAGAAAAGCTCCGAGAAAAAATACAGTTTAAAAATAAATGCAAAAACAGTTTTACAATACCATAAGTAATAACAAACATACAGAGATATTACAGAGAAAAAATACTTATGTCACGGGAATACACTAATTATAATTAAGTAGAGTAGCTAAGTATATAGATATGTACAACAAAAAAGCATTCAACAGATGTGGTTAGACAACATTGTACATGTAAGCATATACTAAGGGGGAAGAATACCTGTACATAAAGAAATAGATGAAGGAGGAGGAGTTAAGTTGGGCTTGACAGGGGCAAGTTTTGGAGTTGAGTAAATGAAGTTTAAGTTTCTCTTTGAAGTGAGGTGGGTGTACAATGCTACAAATGTCTCTATGAAGTTTCTTCCAAGCTTGGGCCACAGAGTACTTGTAAAGGAGTTTACCCACTGCTTTTTTGGGATATTGTGCTTGTAATAGTTGCTGATTTGAAGTCCTGACGTTATGGAGAGGAGAGTACATGGTGATGAAGAAAGAGAGAGCAGGACATACTAGAGGTTTATAGACTGTATGTAACATTTGCAGTTGGGCTAGCAGCAATAAATATGGGAATTCAAGCCAATTGAGAGAGTTTAGGGGTAGGCAGTGATGAGTATTATAGGGAAAGTTAGTGATAAATTGAGCTATCTTATGATAAGTTTGCTGGAGTTTATTTAGGGTAGTCGTTTGATTATGAGTGAGCACAAGGGCAGCATAGAGAAGTGAGGGGAAGAGTAGAGCTTGAGCAAGGATGAGTTTGGAATTAGTAGTTAAGAATTTCTTATGGCGATATAGTAAACCAAGCTTTTGGTTTGTCTTTTTTATACACTGCAGAAAGTACAAGTTAAATTTGAGTTCATCGTCAGTGATGACCCCTAGGAGTTTAGTGTGGGATTTTGGTTGAATAGTAGTGTTATTTGAGCATGGAATGGCAAAGGAGGATTTGTAGTGTGCTAGAGATTGAGGGAGAAATAGTAAGAGTTTGTTTTTTTTTTTAGAGTTAAGGATGAGGAGACTGGTAGATAACCAGTGTTCTGTAGCTAGGAAGACCTGTTGTGTGAGATCATGGAGTACAGAGATGTTATTAGAGGTAGTAAGCGTAGAATTGTCTGCATATTGGATGAGGGAAGATGTATTACAAGCTGTATGAAGATCATTGGTGAAGATATTAAATAGAACGGGCCCTAGGATAGAGCCTTATGGGACCCCTGTTGGGACAGGTAAGAAAGTAGAGGAAGAGGAGAGTCATTTTACTGATTGTTGTCTGCAGGATAAGTAACTAGAGAACCAGGCATGGGAGGAGGAACACATATTGAGGTTTGCAAGTTTGGATAGTAGGAGAGGATGGGAGACTGTATCGAAAGCTATAGATAAATCAAGGAAGAGACAAGATATCAGTTTGTTATTATCAAGGGCTTCAGCAATGGTGTGTGTGAAGGATAAGAGGACAGTAGTTGTGCTGTGTTTATGATGAAACCCATGCTGGGTGGGAGTGAGAAGGTTGTGTTCAAGGAGGTATTTGAGTAGTTGTGAGTGTATGCATTTCTCAAGAATCTTAGAGAGGGGGGATAAGATGGCTGTAGGTCTGTAGTTAGAAGGGTCAGTTGAGTTTCCACCTTTATGCAATGGAATAGTGTAAAATGATTTCCATGATATAGGGACAGTAGCCTCCTGTATAGATCTGTTAATAAGTATGGGTACTGGGAAGGTAATAGAATCAGCAGCAAGTTTAAGGAAAGAAAGAGGTAGGTTATCTGTGGAGGGAGAGCAGGGTTTGAGTTTTAGGAGAAGTGATTGGATGTAGGAAGTGGAAACAGGGTGCAAAGAAAAAGGTGGGTTGTTGGATGGTTTGGGAGGGTTTGGCAGAGGAGTAGAATTGCAGGTGGGAGGCATTAGTGTTTGAATAGTATCAATGAAGTGTTTATTGAGTAGAGTAGCTGTTTCAAGAGGAGCTGAGTTAGGGTAAGGGGAGGAGTTTGCAGGGGAGCCAGGGGAAAGGATATTGTTAATGGAGGCCCAGAACTCTTGAGGGTTGGCTTTGTTATTAAGTTGGGCAGTGTTATAGAAAGACTTTGTTGCTGTTGCTATGCTTTTTGACAAGATTTCTCAGATGTCTATAGTTATGAAGTAGGGGTAAGTCTTTAGTTTTTATCCAAGCTTTCCAAGCTTTGTCTCTTTCTAGCATAAGGGACTTTGTTTCTTTGGAAAGCCAGGGAGCATATTTGGATTTTAGTCTGATCTTTCTAGAGGGAGCCAATGTGTTTAGGATGTCTAGAAAAATATTATTAAATCTATTTATGACATAATTTAGAGGGATTTGTTTGAGGATGGGCCAGTCTATGAAAGATAAAATAGAGTTAAATTGGACAGGATTGAAATTAGAGAGTTGCAGCAGTCTCTATAGATGTGAGATTTGGGAAGTTGGGAGGGGACACGAAGGACAGAGATGGGTAGGTGGTCACTAAGTTGGTCTGGGTGTGTTGTAAGGTTGAGGTATAGTTGAGGGGAATTGCTGAGTATCCAGTCAATTATAGATCTAGACTGTGGATTTTTGTGGTAATGAGTGGAGATGATATAAGCTGTTAAAAACCATGCAGATTAATACTAAGTTGGGAAGAGTCTGTTTTTAGTTTGGACCAGTCTAAGTTGACATCACCCAAGATGAGGGCTTTGTATGGTATGTTATGGGAAAACTAGGAAAGGATCATCTCTAGGATTGCTAAGTTGTTCCCAGGAGGGATATCGATAGAAGCAATAACTATTTTTTATGGGGGCCAAGGTGGCAGTTTAGTACTATGAGTGCTGCAGGATGAAAGTCAGGTAAGGGTGTGGGTAGTGGGGAGAGGTTGAGTGTGTTTTTGTAAAGGATGGCCAGACCATCTCCTTTTTTTGATAACCTATCTGAGCAATAGATGTTATAGCCCGGTGGGAGTATTTCTTTATTTGAGATATATGGCTTGAGCCATGTGACAGATGATTAAATAATGTGAGGGGTAGTATGGGCTACCCATGCATGGAATTCAGTAATTTTGTTGGATAGGCTTTGGATGTTTAGGGAATATATGGATAAGTGATTAGTGGAAGTAGAGTTTGTTAGAGTAGACGGGGGGGGGTGTTGGGCTGTTTGGGGGGAGTGGTTAAGGGAGGTGGGAGGTTGTGTGGAGAGGCAGAGGGGCCAGGGTTGGGGTGGATGTCCCCAGAGGCAAGTAAGTTGTTAGTGAAATGAGAAGATATAAGAAAGGCCAGATGCAATTTGTGTAGCTTGAGTTTGGGTTTATAAGTAGGGGGATGTATTTGCAATCTACTCAGTTTATGATAGCATGAAGTGGGGAGATTGAAAAGGGCAGAGAAGATATTATAAAAGGAAGATGTGTTGTTGTTGGTGAAAGAGGTTGTAGAGATGAGTAATGGATGAGGGAATTAGGTGTAGTAAGTTTTTAGGATGGAGAGTATAAGGAGGAGTGAGGTGGTGGTTATAAAGTGTTCCATTTTTATGTGAGGGGGAGGGGAGAGGAGGAGTGGTTGTGAAAGTAGTTGAAGTAAGGAAGTGATGAAACAAAGGGTTTAACAGGAGCTAACTTATTATTGGATGTCTGGAAACGGAAGGGGAGGGAGTGGATTGTATAAAGGTAACTGTATTGGGTGTGGGCGGGAATGGGGTAGGGTAGGTGAGCAAAGTGAAGCCCGAGCATAGCGAGGGCAAAACGGAGTGGGGCCAGCACCCAGGTCTGAGTTTTGCACACAAAAAAGAAAACATGAAACAATCAGGAAAAATAGTATGACTGGTTAGTGAGAGAGAAAAAAGGTAGATGCTACAGGAGAAAGCCAGAGACAAGTAAGCAGTGAGAAAAAGCTGTCTTGCAAGACAAGAAATGAAGTAGGAGAAATATTAGCCCAGTTGACTCAGTTTTAGGTACGGGTGGTCTTTAGAGTAATGCTAGAGCAGAGCAAGAGACATATTTCAGCAGTATGACTGTTGCAAACGGAGAGTGCAAGCAATAAGAAACTGGATAAAAATCACAAGCAATGACCGAGATTCATGAGAGACCAGTGAAAGGTCCCTCGAGGACAAGTAAAGGTTGAGAGGAACATGAAAAGGACAGTGAAAAAACAAAAGAAGGGGTACAGGGGTACATAAACAGGTTAGGGCTGCTGGCATCTTTTATTCTATTGCTAGTATCAGTGTAAGCGACTAAAGCATTCAAGATAATTATAATCACACTGCTGCAATGTGAACACTACCACAGGTGTTTCAGTAGTAAAAGCTGTGTTAATGCAAAGGTTCACTCACAAGTCTTTTAATTGTTACTACAGACACATACTTAGGACTTGTTTGTGGATAAATTATTTGGTTGCAGAACAAGTAGTTGGTTGCAGAAAACACAGAGGTTGGACGTCAGGTTATCAGTTTCAGGTCACACACAAGGATGTTGTTACAGTGGCCTGGAGAAACAGCAGGGAAGGTCCACTAAGGGTTCAGACTTCTTTGTGGATAAATTATTTGGTTGCAGAGCAAGTAGTTGGTTGTAGAAAACACCAAGGCTGGATGTCAGGGTATCAGTTTCAGGTCACACACAAGGATGTTGTTACAGTGGTCTGGAGAAACAGCAGGGAAGGTCCACTAAGGGGAGCTTGCTCTACACACTCCCAAAAAAATGGAGATGCTCAGCAGCAGATAGAATCTCCTGTATCTTATGTAATTTTCTGATGCTCGTTTTATCATATCTCTTAATTTTAAACATTTTGTTTAATCAACAAACCTTTTGTGCCTCTTGCTTGTTTAATAATGCAGTTTGTGCCCTTGTAATGCTCCATTTTATCTTTTTTTATAAAATAAACTGTGCAGGTTTTCTTTACCTTTGATTCTTTTCTGGCTCTTTTTTTGCTTGTTTCTCTTAGTTTACCTTCACTGTTAACTCTGCATCTCATAGCTCTGGAAAGCAGTCTCTGGAATCTCATTTCTGACACCATGTCGCTCATCTAGTCAGGATGTAATAGATGAGGCTTCATGGGTTCTGTTTAAGCAGCTTTACTGTGTACAAGCACATCAGGACTGAGGCTTAATAACTTTAACTTAGGTAAACTTATATACAAACTAGCTATTACATTCATACATGCTCACTCTCTAGCTGCACTCTTAAAATGGCACTGAAGCTCACACATGCTTGCTATCTATATGTACATTCAGTCCTTGAAACACTTCTTAAAGATACAGCACAAATGCTCTGTTCTACAGGATATATACAAATGACCTCTTAAGACCATCAGGTGTTTTAACTATATGGCATTTCTGAATGCCCCCAAATTTTTCTATTTAAGTCTGTTATGGACAAACTCATAGGTTCATAGGTTGGTACTAGTCTATCGGCCCTAGGGCCTATACAAGCCTAGCCATAACAATTCCCTTGCTATTTCTTCCCACACTAGCAGGGTGACTGACGTGATCCCTGGGGTGAATTTCCTTTCTACCATCCAATCGTCAAGGTTCCTTTTGAAGAGGGCCAAAGAGGCACTCTGCTTGACATGTATGGGCAGTCTATTCCAAAGTCTGGGGAGTCTCTGGGTCAGGAACCTATCCTTCCAGCATGTTTTGTTTATTGTGATGACAAGGTTTAGATCCCTTGTCATCACAATCAGGCCAATAAAGCCAAAATACATGATGTGGACATACATATTTCAGCCTTCTTATAGGCTCATCAGCACAGCCTAAGTGGACCATTTGGTTAATCTTTGGAAACACAGAGTTGTAATACCCAGCTGATGTCCATAACTATTAGGGTATCTGCAAAATATCTCAACTGACAAACTAAAACAATGAGTAAAAAGGTCACACAGACAAACCATTTATTAAAAACTACAGGAAAAATCTAGCCAAACTAGAGTTTCTACTGTGTGATTCCTTAAACCTCTTGTATTAAAGGCATATGGGATATATGCAAATGGCCCCTCAAGGACATCGGGTGTTTTAGCTATATGGCAATTCTCAATGCCCATGACTTTTTTCTTTTTAAGTCTGTTATGGACAAATTCAGGCCAATAAAGCCAAACTTCATTACCTGTGGGCACGCATATTTCAGCCTTCTTGTGGCCTCATCAGCACAGCCTAGTACAAAAACAATGCAAAAAATGGTGACAAATTTGTAATATCCATGGAATGGAGGAGATGTGATTGTGGAAACATATGAATTGTTCATGGTGAGTGGAAGAGGTTATGAAAGGGCAAGAAAATAAAAGTGGAACACTGGATAGTGAGTGTGGAATGTGCCAGACATCATTCAATGAGCAACATAAACTTAAGTGAACCACACTATAATACAACTCAATGTAGTCTTTAGGATGGTTAGCAGTAAGGTGCGTTTAACTCATATGCCAGTTTGGCTGATTTGCACAAGACAACATAACAGAATTGGTCTGAAGAAACCATTATATGGAATATGATGCAAGTCAAAGAGTTAAGTTATCACTGCCACTGAGGCCCAAGTCAACAACTTTTCACTTACTCTGTAAGACAGCACACACAAGATGAAGCATTTTAACCACATCAGTAGGTCACTTCCCTTCATGCTTTCATTCTGAAGTCGCATGATGACTATTCATTCTTACACTTCAATGGCTGGCTTACCAGCATATTTTCTCAGCATTCTGATATAAATCATATTTTCTCAAAAATGTTTCAGCCATAGTACTTTCACAAAACATGTCATGTATTATTTCATCTGCCTCAAAATGAAATTGTTGTGTTTTCAACAAAATGAAGTGATGCTTTAAGACCTATTCCCTAAGGCAAATCTCCTGCCCAAAGTAAAGCTTTTATCAAGGCTTCAAATTATCCATATTTTGTGGGATGCAATTACCTCTGTCAAGAACTGAAAAAAATATATTATTCGACACTGTGTAAAGTGGATCAGTGACTTTATATTCCCATTAGGTATGAGCACATGCATGTGTGATATGGCAGAAAGACCTTGCAACCTACTTCCATTTCTGCATTGCCTTGTAAACTCTGACAGTAGTGGTGGCTGTCTGTGGGGTCTCTCTAGGAGTCAGATGTGACATTCTAAGAGAAAGAGCAAGCTAGCCTTTGCATGCTACATATATATCAGTCAGTCTCACAGATTAGACATCTCTGTTACTAAATCTGTCTAATCATAGTTGTACATACCTACATACAGGAAAACCATCTTGTTCTGCTAAGACTCTAAACAATCTTTATCTCTGAACATTCATTTTCTGAAACAGTCAACCTAAAATGTATTTTGCTCAAAGATTTTGTTTTCCTCAAAATAAGTCTCAGTCTTCATCAAGCATCTGTGCTCAAAGCAGTATTCAAAACATTATAGAAAAGGCAAGATTATTGATTAGTTACTTATAATAGGAAATGGCTTTGTAAACTTCCATCATATCTTCGCAAACTGACATCTTTTTGTTATACCAGAACAGCAGAAGCTGCTGATTTCCCACTATCTCTTTTGTAAAAAAAACTCTTCAGCATCCTTAATACATTTTTCATCTCACTACATAAAATGCTACAGGTCATTGCAGAAAAGGTTCCAGAACAAATCAGTCCAGTTTCTGTTTACCAATTAAATAAATACAATTAACTAAAGCTGACCAAAGTTGACTACAAAATCATGCTTTTGGTATATGGAAAAATGACAAGGATAGCTTCAAGAAGCATAAGACAGAGTGTGTGTGTGTGTGTGTGTGTGTGTGTGTGTGTGTGTGTGTGTGTGTGTGTGTGTGTGTGTGTGTGTGTGTGTGTGTGTGTGTGTGTGTGTGTCTGCGCATGTGCGTGTGCAGATGTCAGCCATTCTCACTAAATACCTTTTATCCTCTCTATCATTAGAAGAGACAATATGCAAAGGAGTCTTTACCTGTGTCCATTTGAGAGGAGTTAAAACATCAACTGTTACCAATATCTGGCCTGTGCCATGGAGTAGCGTTATAAAGTTTTGAATAATGTCCAGATGCATGGGGTTTGATTATTGGCTCAGACATCTAAGGTGTGGCAGGGAAGAGAGACCATGCCCACCCAGAGAGAGGGCATGCACTCAGATGAACCTTATGATCAATTTCTAGCAGAAGGTGGGAAAGCCCAGGGAGCATTTTCCTAAAGGGGAAAGGGGGAAGAAATTGGCTGATTTTCTACAAAGGCAAGATGATATGTCAGCGTGTCCTCCTAGCAAGTCTATCCCCGGATGTCTATGAATGCATGCAGGGGAAGGAAAGCTGGGGCATGAAAAGAAAATCACTACTTGGTAGTAATATCATGCTGCAGCCAGCGCTTCAGTGACCTCAAAGCCCTGAGCATGAGTCAGAATAAGTCAAGGGGTGGAAACACAGCCCACTAGAAAGGTGGATGAGGAGATGTCCAGGAGTCAGCAAAAAAAAAAACACAAATACTAATAATTATTACTACCAACAGCTACAACATGAACCCAAAAACATAAATCTTAGTTCTGTCCATGCAGCAAAAGATGAAAACATTTACTGTACTGCCTCTTAAATATATTTAAGACATCGGGCAGGATTCACAAAACCTCCGTGTAAGAGTTAATATGTCTTACACGGAGGCTGCAGTCTAATGGTATGACATCAGCATGCCATGCATATTCATGAGGGCATGCTGAATCATACCCTAGGCTAAAACGGTCCATGTAGGAAAGTAGGGGCGTGTCCGAATGCCGAGTTCTGCAAAGGGACATGCCCCCAGAAGAGTCAGAGTCCTGAAAGTGAACACCCACGAGCGAGTCCGCGGAAATGTCAAGGAACACAACACCACATGCCCTCACAGACTATAAACCCAACTGTAATGTAAAACGTAAAAATATCAGTTTAATTTTTTTTTTTATAATTTCCAAAATGTTTGCCCGTAGTTGCGCTCGTTTGTGCGGGTATGCCCTCCGCTCAGCCACAGTTAGCAGACATTGAAAAGCATATAAGATCTAAATATGCAAATTACGCCAAGTAGCAATAGCGTAACGGTAGAGACATTGGCCAAAGTGGAGGTAGTCACGGTTCGAGCCCCCACAACATCATTTTCCATTTTTATTTAAATAAGCATGAAACAATCCCTATATATATATATATATATATATATATATATATATATATATATATATATATATATATATATATATATATATATAAAACTATAATTTAAGTAAAATGTAATGAAATGGGCCATGTATTTTTGAAGAAATCCGACATAATAAAATATAAAAATAGGATCAGAATTGCCCATAGCTTAGCAAGGCTTTAGCAAGCTGAATATGGGTGCCCATAGGTGAGCAGCACTTTAACAAGCTTAATATGAATGCCCATAGGTGAGCAGCGCTTTAACAAGCTTAATATGAGTGACCGCAGGTGAGCAGCACTTTACCACGCTTAAAATGAGTGCCCGTAGTTCAGCAGCACTGCACCCAGTGTAATATGAGTGCTCATAGCTAAATAACGCGTTACCCAGCGTAAGCCATTTGCGCGGAGCTGCGCAGTGCACCAACCAGTTTACTGTCGGGCAACATTGGGCAAGCTGTATCAAAGCCGCCTTTACACAGACACACCTCCTAGCCTGTCTAGACAGTAGTAAAATGAAAAAAGCAATGCCCAGGGTCGAACCTGAGATACGGTGCACCATAGTCAAAGTACTGAACCACTAAGCCATGACAGTTGTACTGAGAAATGCAGTATTAGCATATATATAGGAATGAATGTAAATAGAAGCATGACAAAGCAGGTTTTTTCAAGCTGATAAATATCCAAAATGGCCAATCACAGATAAGTGCAGGAAAACCGGCATATATAAGCCCCATAGGCAGGAATTCACAGCATAACTGATTGTGGTACCCATTTGGAGTCAGGATGGCAGGTGCAGGAGAGGGAAGTCACTTTAGAGCACAAAGGTGGGGTGTTGAGGAGTCAAAATATATGGTTTGGCTCCTAGTCCATGATCATGAAGCACAACTCATGCAGGGCCAGGTTCACTGGGGTGCGTACAAGGCAGAGGCATGGAACCGGTTGGCACATGATCTAACCAGTGCCACAGGCATTCCAAGGACTGGTGAACAGGTCCTTCACCACCATGCAGACGTGAAGCGATGGAAGGAGGACCAACTGAACCGTTGGATCCAGGAGGCCCGCCAAATGCCCAACGCCCCACTACTGAGTAAGTATCCATGTAATTAAGTATGTAAGAAATGCTATTCTAGCCTATAGTATGGAGACGTATGTTCCAATATTACTTCCTTTATATTACAGCTGCAGGTGTTCATTCCGCGAATCAGAGAGCCTATGCTGATAGGCTGCTGAGGTTGCACCACCAGGCAGGTTAGTAATTATTTAGCTGGTATTGTCATAGAATATAAGTGAGACAGATTGTAAAATAGTTCAGTGTTGTAACCCACTAATAAAGGTTAAATAAGCCTAGAAGAAAGATTCTTCTAGTATTGTAAGATTAGATAAGTGATGCAGCCTGGAAAATAGTGTAATGCAATCCAGTAATAAAGATTAAACAAGTCTCAAATAGAAGTGTCCACCTGTATTGTAATATCAGATAACTGCTGCAGCCAAAAAATGAGTGGTAATCAATCAACAAAGGATAGACAAGTGTCAAATATATCCTTGTAAATTCTGCCATATGAAATAAGTGTGTCAGCTGGAAAGGGTTGTTGTAAAACAGTAATAAATGTTAATAAAGCCTAGAATTAAGTACCAGTCTGAAATGTAAATATAAAATAATTGAGAAAGTGTGAGAAAGACAGTTTGAAGCTACCAAGAAAGCTGTAATAAGTCTGGAATAAAGGTATACTGCAGTCACTACATTATGAAATGAATGAGACAGCCACAACCAAAGAGTGTAATGTGTTAAATAAAATACAGATCATGGACTGTGTCCGTCCCACAAATTGGATATGTTGCTGTACCCTTGCATTATGGAAATAGTATGGCTGTATGAAATGCTGAACATCCACAGTTGTCTAGACCCATATAAATCAAATGTAGCAGGATGCTGTACCTGAACACAGCCAGATATGAACATATATGAATAAAATGGAATGTATATTAATGTAGCAGTAACATCCCCATCACCAACATTCCTAAGGTTACATACAGGAAACTGTACTAATACATGTACGGGATATATATCTGCATCTACTAGGAATGTACAGTATATGTATAGGTAGTTTAAGTTGTTAATGTAATATTTCTCCACCCTACCCTATTTTCACAAATTATGCCATTCCACACCAAACTGGGTATGTGTATTCACAATTAATTCCTACGGACATTTGTCCTGTTGGTTTATATATATATCTGCATGTACGTTGATGCATGTGCCCTGTTCACATATCCAAACCTGATGGCCTGTTGCCACCAATCAACCCTGCATGCTGTTGGAATGTGCACTGTTGTTCTAAATATGCATGTATTATGCTTGCTGCTCAATGTTCGGAATTCATGGGTGTTTGGTTAATGGGAATACTGATGCATGCTGTTACAACTAATTTTGAATGGTGTTGTTTGTTACTAACCCAAAATGCCATAAAATACTGCTAAACATAGGACAACAGGGAAGGCGGGTTCCAGCGGACCCACCTCTCCCACCTCAGCTGACGAGTGCACCTGGCACCAGTGCCCAGGCCGGGACCTCTTCCTCCGGTGGCCCTGTACCACCTTTGGGTGGAAGCGCTGCAGGGGATGGGGCTCGTCCCCCCTCTGCAAGCGTGGCCGGAGGAGAGCCTCCACTCACCCTCCATAGGGTCCGGTCTGTGGTGCGTAGTGAGATCAGGCGTTCTGTGACTGATCCCCTACACCAGCTTGAGACGAGGGTGGCGCAACTCACGGGTGTGCCTGCCCATCCTATCCAGCCCCCAGCACATCCCCGGCCTGGGCTGCAAAGGCGCAGTAGTAACTGCCTATGGGTGGGGATTTCAGTTCCACTGTTGCCATCTGTGGGCTCATGGGCTTGCGATATCCAAACATCCGTCCCCGGTCATTTATGTTTACCCCCCACATGTGTCATACTCTGCCCCTGTATGCATCTTGTTTGTCTTGTCTTTTAACCTCCCCAACCTACCTCCCCAAATATACCTACTTCCTGTACCTCACATTCCACTCTCACCTAAAAAAAAAATTTAAAAAAGGGCACTCTGTTCCCACAAAAAAATTACGCCCCAAACATAGCTGCTCAATTCACACACATGTCCACTGGACATGTAAACTGATCATTTTAATTGGCAGTACAACATATTTTGTTGTCCTCACCCCTCTCTCAAGGGTGGAAGGTTTCAAATTTCACACCAAATTTCACACATATGCACAGCTGTTGCTAATAAAGAAATGGGCATCTATGGGCCTGCCCTACAGCCTTCCTGCACATCCCGAGCTTGTTTTCCTACTTTCCTGCCTTCTTTGTGCTCCATTTTTCACCACTTTCTTATCTCCCCATTTTCTTTTCTTTAAAAGAAATTAGCGCGGGTGTTAGCAGGAGTAAGCACTTTTAAGCGGTAGTCAGAGGGTGTGCACTTGTGTGCACTTAGCTAAGCGAGTGTGCGCATGTGTAAGCATCACAGAAACCAGCGCAAACCCGCTTACAACTGCTTAAATGTGCCTTAGTCACTCTGTATGACAAGGCCTGTAGTCTGCTTATCAGCAAAATAAAATACCCCTGTCAGTCTCAAAACCCGGACCTTGGAAACACTAGTCTGCATGAATTACCACTGAGCCACGGCAGATATACAAGAACTTGGTGCTGAAAGAAATGAAATACAAGGAGTGAATGTAAAGGGAATATAGGAAGGCCATTACACAAAGCTTGTTCCCTGAATCCTTACTGGCAATTCTTGTGGAATTGCATTGCATTAGTGTGATAAGAGAAACAGCCATGCTAAGAGGTAATAATGTTGCAGTAGCACCTTACAAACCCCACACAGTATCAGAGCAGGATAAACACCGCCATATTTGAATAGGTATGAGGCCAGACTTCCCAAATGTGACTGATTTACAGGGATGTCCCTGATTTGCAAAAAAGTGTTACCTGTGCCCCACTGACTCCCTGTGAAATGTACTAACAGTAGGCAGAAAGGTGGGGTATCCCACATAATGGTGACTGTCAATAAGTTAAAGTAGGCACTACTTGCATGTCAGAAATGGTGTAGTAATACATATGCTCAAAATACCCCACAGTCACAACAGCAGAATATCTGAAATATATCACGGGTGTATCCCACTGATATGTACCTTTCCCTGAGGCTGGTCAAATATATACCTGAGAGTATCTGAGGCCTGCAAGTGTCAGAAATACACAGGCATATCAGCCTGTCTGCTGTTACACACTCTGTGAATAGCTGTAGAATTACTCCCACAAGCACACCCTCATGTAGGAGTACAACACAGAAATATCAAAGGATGTAGCCATCTAACAAAGTAATGACAGTATAGCAGTTTACAAGCACTGCATGTGCCTGATATTCATAATTGTTAGTACAAAATACAAGGCCCTAGTACTGCTCAGCAGCAAAATAAAATACCCTTGTAAGTGTCAAACCCCAGACCTTGGGCTCACCAGACTGAATGCAGTGCCACCAAGCCACAGCAAACATATAAGAACTTATTGCTGAAAGAAATATATCATGCATTACAAGGAGTGAATGTAAATGGAAAATAGGAAAGCCATAGCAACACATTCCAGTAAAGACAAATATCAGGCCTTCAAGGAGTGAATGTAAAGGGAAAATAGTGAAGACATAGTAACACATTGCAAGAACTACTGTTGTATACCAGTTAATCCACAACTCCCACAGGAAAGTACATACTCCCATGTAAACAGTGTTAGCATTAGCAGGTGTGAGCTAACATACACACTGAGAAGAGTGAAATGGAAAAAGCAACAGTCAGGTTTCAGTGAAACATGCATTTCAGTGGCTACAACACAGCCTTAGATATGAGAGACATACCAACCTTCTGACTGACACAACAGTGTCCACAGCAAACCAGCATGGTCCCCACCTTGCAAAACTGAAAGGCCTACGCCTACCTAACCTAACATTTTATAGCAGTGTTCTGAAATCAAAGTGAGAACTGCAATTACCACACAGCAGGCTGCATGCAATTAGTAAATGCTGGCCACCAATTGGTGAGAGGCCATCACATGCACATGTGCAGATACCTACAAAAGCAGCCTGTACTGCCAGTCCACACATGCAATAATATCATAGCAGCAACTGGAGGGAGAGAGACAGAGAGAGAGAGACAGGCAGACAGACAGACAGACAGACAGAGAGACAGACCAAAATAAAAAAAAAAAAGAAAACCCAAGCCAGCCGGCCATCCAGCTGCCATCCAGCCAGCCATCCAGGCAGCCATCCAGCCAGCCACCCAGGCAGCCATCCAGGCAGCCAGCCAGCCAGCCATCCAGGCAGCCATCCAGCCAGCCACCCAGTCAGCCAGACAGCCATCCAGGCAGCCAGCCAGCAAGCCATCCAGGCAGCCAGCCAGCCATCCAGGCAGCCAGCCAGCCAGCCAGCCATCCAAGCAGCCAGCCAGCCATCCAGGCAGCCATCCAGGCATCCAGGCAGCCAGCCATCTAGCCACCCAGGCAGCCAGCCAGCCAGCCATCCAGGCAGCCATCCAGCCAGCCACCCAGGCAGCCAGCCAGCCATCCAGGCAGCCAGCCAGCCAGCCATCCAGGAAGCCAGCCAGCCATCCAGGCATCCAGGCAGCCAGCCAACCAGCCATCCAGGCAGCCATCCAGCCAGCCATCCAGGCATCCAGGCAGCCAGCCATCCAGCCACCCAGGCAGCCAGACAGCCATCCAGCCAGCCAGCCAACCAGCCATCCAGCCAGCCAGCCAGCCAGCCAGCCAGCCATCCAGGCAGCCAGACAGCCAGCCAGCCAGCCAGCCATCCAGCCACAAAGGCAGCCAGCCAGCCATCCAGCCAGCCAGCCAGCCAGCCATCCAGCCATCCAGGCAGCCATCCAGGCAGCCATCCAGCCAGCCAGCCAGCCAGCCAGCCATCCAGGCAGCCAGACAGCCAGCCAGCCAGCCAGCCATCCAGCCACAAAGGCAGCCAGCCAGCCATCCAGCCAGCCAGCCAGCCATCCAGCCATCCAGGCAGCCATCCAGGCAGCCAGCCAGCCAGCCATCCAGGCAGCCATCCAGCCAGCCAGCCATCCAGGCATCCAGGCAGCCAGCCATCCAGCCACCCAGGCAGCCAGCCAGCCATCCATCCAGCCAGCCAGCCAGCCAGCCAGCCAGCCATCCAGGCAGCCAGCCAGCCATCCACCACACAGGCAGCCAGCCAGCCATCCAGCCAGCCAGCCATCCAGCCAGCCAGCCAGCCAGCAAGCTTGTAAGCCAGCAAGCCAAAAAAAAAAAAGTTGTCAGAGACAAAGGTAATGTAAACTACATAATCTAATAATCTACATACTGTGAACTGTCCATATGTGTTAGCAGTCTGTATCTATATGTATATGAAGATGTGCATAGGGCAAGGGACATACTGCAACTGTTAGTGAAGGCTGGACATACATATGTAGTTGAAGGTTGCTATGTGCACATATCAATGTAGGTTGTAGTGTGTGGCATTGAAAACAGCATGCAGTGCAGGTATATATCATGTGGTGGTGAACTTCTATGGGACTGAGCCAGTGAGGCTTGTTACAGCTATATGGCTTGAGGACAGCATAATGCATTATGCACAACAGTGTGCAATATCATTACAGAATGGTATGTCTCACAACCGTTGCAGAAGTGATATTCCCACCATGAAAGGTGGGCAGTCCATGTACCTACATGTGCATGTATATGTACAGCAATGGATGTTAAGAAGTGTGTGTGTGTGTGTGTGTGTGTGTGTGTGTGTGTGTGTGTGTGTGTGTGTGTGTATATATATATATATATATATATATATATATATATATATATATATAGACATATATCTATATATCGATATACATGTATATATCTATATATCTACATATCTGTATATATATATATATATATATATATATATATATATATATATATATATATGTACATAGACAGAGAGGTCTGTATAGATACACAGAGATATATGGATAGATAGATAGAGAATATGTATATACATATAGATATAACAGACAAATACATATATAGATATAAATTTAGATACACACATGTATACAGATAGATATGAATGTCTATATATATATATATATATATATATATATATATATATATATATATATATATATATATATATATATATATATATAGTTATATATACCGGTGTATATATAGATATATATACATATATGTAGATATGTATATATATTTACATATATATATATATATATATATATATATATATATATGGATATGTGTATATTGATATATATATTTATATATATATATATATATATATATATATATAAATATATATAGATATATATATAAAGAGAGAGTGAGTGAGAAAGGGGGACATGGGGGCAGATGTACTGCAACAGGTGCCTGGTGACTAAAACATGGACAAAACACCAGTGTTGATACTGCAGTACCATACCCCATTCCAAAACATGTTACCCACTAACTACCACATAGGTGGTTGCCTGCCTACCACTGGAGGTGTCAGAAGGGAACATGGGACACAGGTGTATAATAGCCTCCCCTTTGATATCCACAGTGGCACACTAGTCTTGTAATCCCTGTACACGGTACGTGTCATCACAAAAGGTGTGTCAGCTAGGGAAATGTAAGTCAGTGTACCCCTGTACACCTCACAATGTCCTATGCAGTATGTACCTCCCATGAGAACTACAGCAAATGGAAAGGCCACAGACATACCAAACAAAGACTGATAATGGCCACAAACACATTCCCTATGCAGACTGACTCACAAAACCACAGCTAGAGTACCTTGCATACTGCCTATGCAGAGGTTACCAGTGCTGGACATACAGAGTTATGTCACAACCATACCAGTTGGCCAACCACCGTGGCAACACCTCACAATCCGTCCAGCCTACATGACCTAGGGCCCTAATCCCTGTCACCGCACTAAACAGCACATGCTGGAGGTACAGGTTTCTGTACACAAATATGCCATACCCTGGACTAAACCACCCAGCATTAACAAATAAGGCTCCTCATTAGTAGATGTCATACATACCCCTGATGAATGTCATGGAGATAGTTAATATGCCCTGTGAGTCACCTATGCGTAACTGTTTCACAGGAGCAAGTAAAATCACAGTACATGTGTACCAAAGGGCAGGGTATCATATGTCTAGGCTGCCCTAGGCCCAGGGCCAATAGCATAGTACCTATCTATGACACAATGCACACACACATGTACTCAGTGCAATACCAGCTATGTGACATTGAATGAGTGTGACACTGACTGTGTGTAAGGTCTGTAAAGGTGTGATAGCTTAGCGTGAGTTTGTGTCTGTCATGGTAGTTGGTGTCCTTGGTGTGAGGCCAGAGAAAGATGTGTCAGTTATTGGGATGCAAACATAGTAGATTGGCATATGTTGTGCCGTAGTTCCCTGTGTATGACTGCGGTGTCCCATCATAGGCAGAAGCAATACATGAATGCTTAGTAAGTGGTACTGCTGTTGAATCCAGCTCACATATGAACTGTTGCACTACCTGATGTTGTAGGCCTAAACACTACAGTATGGTGTATGTTCACATTCTGTGGTAACACTGTTTGGTGTGTTACCTGTAGTCTGCACAGATTACATACCTCATGCATAGGTATCTATAAGTAGGGGCACACAGTACTATAAGGTACACAGTTAATGCTCATCTGTGTCGTCATACATTTGTGTGTTGTATGTATGTGTAATGTGTGTGTAATGATGCCTGTACCATGGCAATCACATGTGTGTTACAGGGTATGTGTGTGTACCTGGCAGCATGTATACTCTGTGACAGCAGTATGCTGGCTTTAGTAACAACTGTGCACGTATGTCAGGCAAGGGTATGGCATCAAAGACTAGGGTGGATTACCGTTGAAACTGTACATGTGTATTGCATTCATTGCATGGGACGACAATATTCTTCATCCATTAGCTTGATACATACCCCAGTGTGAGGTTGTGCATTGTATCCCAAACAGTGTGCTGAGTGCTGGTGTATACTAGTTTGTTGTATGGAGTGTGGCAGGCACTGTCAGACAGTTGTGGGCTGAGCACTGATATGTGGTATCGAACATGTGTATCCCCTGATAGACAGACAGATGCTATATATGGCAGTGAAGTGATATCAGTACATTTGAATATTAAGTGTCCCACATGACTTGCTCACATATTTTTCTTTTCCTTCCTTCCAGGGCGATGGTACATCAGAGAAACCCACCGTATACAGCAGCAGAGGATCAGGAGATCCACCAGAGCTTGGTGCATAATTATTCTGTGCTGTTTTCCAGGACCAGCCAGAACCAGCATGAGAGCGCTGCACTGCGGCAAGAACTTGTCCGTCGGGTAAATGACATAGGCATGCATAACCGGACATATGAGCAGGTATGCCATCACTGCAGTGATTTAATTAGACATGTCCAGCAGTGTGCGTCTGATATCCACAGACAACAGCTTGCCACAGGTGGTGGGGTACCTATCCACCCCCCCTCATCAGTGTGGAGGAGTACCTCCTAAGTGTTGTGGCTCCAGGCCAACAACAAGAACATCCCCAAACATGTGTCATCATGGAGGACGGAGCCACCCAGCATGTTGAAATGGAGTGTGCAGGTAACATCCCATATCTGTAGTTGACTGTTCTCTGTACTGGTAGTCTATGCATGTGTGAGATGTGTACTGTTTGTGTAGCTGTTAACCTGCACATTCTTCTGCAAGATTGATATTCTGAGCATAATCTGTACACCTGTGAAAGCCACCTGTTGTACTACTGTACTTTATCATACTCACAGTATCAAAGGCACAGTTGTGGCCACTGGCAATCACTCTCATATGTTTGCAGGTGCTTCTGGAGTGACAGCAAGGCAGCCAATCCATGCTGGTGAGTGTGTAATAACAATACTATTGCTAATGACATGTGTATGTCATATGGAGGTGTAGTGTGTGCACATGTAACACACCTACACATAATGCATGCTGTGCATGTTTGCTGTGAGACTATGCATATCCCATTATTCTCAGTAGCTGTCTCACTCACATGCAATACACAGAGCATGACACACATGTGGCGACACAGTACTGGACATTGTATAGGCACACCAGATACACATGTACACAACACACACATGTTTGGCATACACACTACACCTTAGCCTGCTACACATGTCCAATTATGACATCTGCTGTATGGCCAGCCTTCAGCATCCCACTTATATACGCAGCACACATAATATACCTGAGGGGTAGAGGCCTATCTGTCTTTGTGCAACAGTCTGGAACAAATAATACATTCATGTTAGGCAATGCTCACTATTGGCCACCTTACACACCCATGTAACAAGTGGCTGTGTAATTGTGGATGTAGTCATGTTACTGCACTTCAGGTACAGCATGCTAGCTGCCTGTCTGGAACACATTATTATTGTTGACTGACCACAAGAAGTATGTTGATCATGGCTCACGTTACTACATCACATCCAGTTCCACTTACCACAAAAGTACACATAGCTGTTATTGTGTAGCACCGTCATGTGTTTTGTGTGTGTGTGTGTGTGTGTGTGTGTGTGTGTGTGTGTGTGTGTGTGTGTGTGTGTGTGTGTGTGTGAATGTCAGCTTGTAACACTTGCACAACATTGTTATGTCCTTGTACACATTGTGTCCCAGGGTGGAGACAATCACTGAACAACTACACACAAGCATCAAGTACACATATACTGTTATTAACAAGGGCTGTCTACACTTGCACTGCATGTTCCTGTGCAATACATAACCTGCATGCTGACATGTGTGCAGTGATGTTTTTCCTTGTGAAATGATCACCCACCCTAAAACAGTATTGTGTATGTGTTGGATTGCAGGTGTGTCTGTGTTTGTATCTGCTGTACTGAGGAGTGTGCCTGTGTGCATGTGCGCCTGTGTGCATGTGGGCCTGTGTGCATGTGTGCATGTGTGCATGTGCGCCTGTGTGCATGTGCGCATGTGTGCATGTGGGCATGTGCGCATGTGCACCTGTGTGCATGTGTGCATGTCTGCATGTGTGCCTGTGTGCCTGTGTGCATGTGTGCATGTGCGCATGTGCGCATGTGTGCATGTGTGCCTGTGTGCTAATATCATGTACACATTTGTAAACTGTGTTTCCTATCTTCCTCTCACAGGTTCTGATGTTGCTCTGGTGGAGTGCAGCAGGGAACCTGAAGCCACTGCTGGGGATAGTGCTAATGATGATACATGTGTAATGGCACAGGGAGGTGTGACAGGGTCTGTCGTTGGTCATCCAATTGACAGTACACAGCAGTCAACCCCATCAATGCGCACAGTCATCCTGCCGATACAATCATTGTCACCAATGTCCTTAGCTGAGGGACAGCATACAGCGGGCATTAACCAGGGTAGTGTGGTATCATTGGCACATGCATCCCCTCACAGCAGCCATGGCCAGATTCCTGACATGGTACCACACAGGCATATGTCCAGGGGTTCTCATGGGAGCATCCGTGGTTGTACTGCCCCTGTCAGACGTGCCCACAGAGGTCTATCAACCTCAGCTATGTTCCGGGCTGTAATGCAGGCACAGGCACGTATGGAACGGTACACTAGACAGGGTCTGAGGGAGCTTAGAGCACATCACACTGCTATGAATGACACTATGCATGACATTGCGTCTGCCATCCATAACATCAGCGAGGTCATTGATAGACGTTGGGGGGACACATTAGATATGTTCCACAACTACATGTCCAGGAGCCAGGACAGTGCAGGATGGTTGAGGCATTGATGTGGATGTCTGCCAGCAACATTATCAGCTGCCAGTTGTCGCGGACGACAACAAACCCGCAGCCGCTCCCATAGTGCCAATACCAGCCCAGCAATGCTGGGTCTGTGCTGTCATTAGACCGCCCTAGAAGACCATGTGCACATGGCTCTGGACAGTCCCAGCAGGGACATGTGTCCAGTCAACAATCCACTGCTTCTGATGACAGTACCCAGTCTGGCTTAGTACCTGATACTGTCCGTAGCACCCCTGCCAGGCACAGGTACTGTGTCCGTGGCCAGAGACAGGGACCTGTATGACCTGGCAGGTACAGTCTGTGGCTGTCCACAAACACCCATATATGGCAGCCACATGGTGAAACTGTGTGCATGCATACACACACACATAATGCTAACACCTAGGGCTAACACATACACACACACACATCGCAGCAACATTGCCCCATCTTGTACTGTTGTCCCTCACTAACACACACACACACATACATGTTGATTGGATGTGTCAATGGCAGACTCTGGCAAACCAAGTGCACACCCTGTGCATATGATGAAACTGTGCCACCTCCTGCCATCTCTAACATTGATGCTGGAACAGGATAGCATGGTGCTGATGCACAGGGTGACTACATAGCACTGTAGTATTATTATCATGTTGTTAACAGTACAGTATAATGATATTGTTGTGGGTAGATCCGAGCATGCATGATGCATTAACTATGTTTGTCATTGCAGTTTTGTATACACCAGTGTTAATTCCCAAAGTGTACTGTCTGCACATGTGCCACATGGCTGTTGTGTGTACCTGTGCCTGCATGTGTTGGGGTGTGGACAGTACATGTGTGATGTTTGCATCACCGATTTACAGGTGTACATTTGTGAACATGGTCAGCATGGAACATGGCATGGTTTGACAGTATGCTGTGGGTGATATGGTTTCCACATGTCAATGGTCTGCATTCTGGTAGTATACACAGCTTACATAACCTGACATTCTGTGGTCTTTACATGGTGTCTCCTCAACTGATACACAGACGTAGGAACCTGGTGTCAGTAATATCCCTGCAGTGCTACACTATACCAGTAGCCATTGTTACTGAGCCCCACACATCCCTGGGAACAATACCCTTTGGCATATAGGAGTCTCATGTACATGCCAACACACTATGGATATGTCCATCCATGACTGCAAATACATACAGTGGCCTACAATGCATTCTACACATGACACACCTAACCACCACAAGGGTATCATATGGACAGATACCTGTTGTCCAAGCCATGGTATTGCTGTAACACTACTGTGGCATTGTCATCAGCATGTAGTTAACATAGTATTCCAACAGTACCATGTAGGTGGTAGCACCCATCATGTAGAACGGGTAATGGTGTGTACATGTGGACAGGTGTTATCTTGTCTATCCTGTGATATTCACATTTCCAAAGGTATTCTGCAGTCCATCTGTGTATCACCTAAGCAAGAAGGTGTCTGTATGCATATTGGCAACAGTTGCCATACACCTACACTGGATGGCCATCACTCACAGACTTTGCTGTGTTTTAACATGTCTGACATATACTGCAGACATGAACCGTCACCCACATTAATCTTTCAAAGCGTTCATGGGTGTGTGTCACATAGTTGGCCTAGGACACAGATCACTGCAGTAGCTTGCATTGTCACCAACATACAAGTATGGCCTAAGGTCTGGTAAGCTGCGGCACATGGCAGCAAAGGTAACAACTGTATTCATATGGGGCAGGCTTCACACATAGGAACTATTATAGGTCACAGGTACTTATCTGTATGTGGCAAACACATTCCTGATGTGTGCATGGCAATTACTGTTATAATAATATGTCATTCACAAACTGTGTGACCAGCACATACATGGCATGTTGTAGGATTCAAACCCCTACCTAACCAGGTTATGGCACTTGAGAGAGATGCATTAGCACAGCACGCTATTCGCATTACTAGATGATTTCTCTTCTCCTGCTGTATTTGTAGGGTGCTGACATCATCAGTGTTTCCAAAGAAGAATGTAGATCTTTTAGTGTGTTATCCCAGTCTTCAAAATGGCCATTCCTTTTACAAAGAATTGCAGACATACACACACACAGCTTTTGCAGGATTCAAACCCCTACCTAACTATGCTATGATACTTGAGACAGACACATTAGTGCAGCGTACTATTCTCATTATTGGAATACTTCTCTTCTCCTGCTGTATTTATAGGGTGCTAACATCATCAGTGTTTCCAAAGAAGAATGTACATCTTTTAGTGTGTTATCTCAGTCTTCAAAATGGCCATTTCTTTCACAAAGAATTGCAGACATGCATACATCATTTGCAGGATTTAAACCCCTATCTAACTATATTATGATACTTGAGACAGACGCATTAGCACAGCGCGCTATTTGCATTAGTGGATGATTTCCTTTCTCCTGCTGTATTTATAGGGTGCTGACATCATCAGTGTTTCCAAAGAAGAATGTATATCTTTTAGTGTGTTATCCCAGTCTTCAAAATGGCCATTTCTTTCACAAAGAATTGCAGACATGCACACAGCATTTGCAGGATTCAAAGCCCTACCTAACTATATTATGATACTTGAGACAGACGCATTAGCGCAGCACGCTATTTGCATTAGTGGATGATTTCCCTTCTCCTGCTGTATTTATAGGGTGCTGACATCATCAGTGTTTCCAAAGAAGAATGTATATCTTTTAGTGTGTTATCCCAGTCTTCAAAATGGCCATTCCTTTCACAAAGAATTGCAGACATGCACACAGCATTTGCAGGATTCAAACCCCTACCTAACTATATTATGATACTTGAGACTGACGCATTAGCACAGCGCGCTATTTGCATTAGTGGATGATTGCCCTTCTCCTGCTGTATTTATAGGGTGCTGACATCATCAGTGTTTCCAAAGAAGAATGTATATCTTTTAGTGTGTTATCCCAGTCTTCAAAATGGCCATTCTTTCACAAAGAATTGCAGACCTACACACACCGCTGCCCTGTGACCTACTTTACAGAGGCACAGTAGGCTACTCTACTGGGGAGGCAGACGCCAAATACACTCTGCCTAGGCTTATGAATTCCCCAGGGCAGACAGCCTAGTATTCACCTCTGCACCTATGTTTATGTTTGGAATGCACAATATTTGTTGCTGCTACTGTTTGCAGGTCTTTATTGCTGTAGCTTTCACAGTTTCTGTGAACAACGTGTGGTAACATGTTTGATCATGACAGGGTTCCGGTATATTAATATATGTGTCTGTTGTCATTTAACTGTGTGCACAGGGTGGATTGCTGGATTGTGGGAGGTTCCTGGCTTAACACATACAACTGCCAGATATGTGTGACTGACTGCTATACTCAGACATGGCCTAAGTGTGTGAACATGCCCAGTTCAGGCTTTCCATGGTTTGTTGCCTGACATGTGTCTCATTTATCCAAGTGTGTGAGCATGCCCAGTGTGACCTTTCCATATGTTGTGATCTGAAGTCCACTACATTTGTGGTTGTGTGTGAACATGACCAATATTGACATCAATACTGTGTGTGTTGAAAGTCATGTTGTGTTCTTACTGCCAGACTCCTTTGTGTCATAACTCAACAGGGATTATGCTGTGCTTGCAGGGTTTCCATGGGATAGTTTGCAAAGACTTGGCAACATTCTCTCATACTGGCTGAACACTGCAATACTGTCATGGTGTAGTGGTTCAGTATTTTCATTATAGTGCACAGTATCATGGGTTTGAGTCCCATCACTGCTGTAAATGCTCATACTGAGCAGACCAGACTAGTTAAGGGCCAGTTGGGCAACTATGAGCATGTTGCATTTTGTTCAGCTATGGCGTACTTAAACCAGGCTTGTCCAACATTGCTGTGTATTCACGAACTTGGATGGACATTAGCAAACATTACTCCACAGTGACCACAGTTGTACTATTTGGTGTGTGTGATTCTGTTCATAGGTTCATACTAGGCTATCTGCCCTAGGGCATTTATAATCCTAGCCAGAGTGTGTTTGGCTTTCAACACACATTGTAAGTGGAGTTTGCCGTTACATTTTTCATGGTTAGTATACTGTGCCTCTGGCTAACAATGACATAGAAGTGATACCCAGGGTAAACTTACAATCTCCCATCCACTCATCAGGATTCGTCTTGAAGAGAGTCAATGAGGGACTTTGGCTAACCTGGAGTGGGAGTTTACTCAAGAGTGGGGGAGCCTCTGGGTTATGGATCTGTCACTCCAGCATGTCCTATTTATTTCAGTCCTGAGGTTCAGGTCTCTTGAGCGCATAGCTTGATGGGATTCTGATTTTCCAAGGTGCAGCATGTCCATTGATTCCAGGTTGGACATGGCTTTATACATCTGGCACAGATCGCCTCTGGGCAGGCAGTATGCCACTGAGTGGAGCTGCATTTTCTTTAACCGGGCAGTGACTGGCATGTGTTTGAGCCCTTTGATCCTCCTGGTGAGGTACTTTTGTGGTCTTTCCAGCTGCTGCAGGTGTCTGAAAAGGTACATCCCACAAGGAGCATTGTACTCAATTATGGGCCTGATGAGGGATGAGTTAAGAGGCACAATGACCTCCACTGATGTAGATGTGATTACCTTCATGATTAGGTGGGCTATATGAAATGTTTCTCTGAACACTTTGGCCACATGGTTGTCGAATGTGAGATTGCTATCAACTTGGGTCCCCAGCTCCCTTATCACTTCTTCCATACTTAATGGGTTACCACATATGTATTAATTTGTGGGCACTTAGTTTTTGACAAAGGGGAGGACTATACACTGTTTTGTGTTTAGCTTGAGGACATGGCTCTGGCATCAGTTGTCTGTTTCTATGAGGCCCTTTTGTAGGATGCTTGTGTCAGCTGGAAGGTCGATTATGGCACCCAGTTTGCAGTCATCTGCAAACTTGTTCACCAACTGTCCTTCTGTGTTGGCCTGTACCTCTGAGAAATATATGCCAAACATGGGAGGTCCCAGGACTGAGCCTTGTGGGATGCCACTTATAGCTGGTTTGTGGTCTGACATGGCTCCAGCATTTCAGACCATGTGGGTTCTGTCCTTGAGCCAGTTTGCAACCCATCTAGTGACATAGGGGTTTCTATTGAAGCTGGTGATCTTATCTATGATGACCAAGTGGGGTACTGTATGGAAGGCTTTTGCAAGGTCCAGGTAGGCTGTGTAGACCACCATCCCCTCGTCAATGGTCTTGGTGACTGTTTCAAATGACTCAACCAGGTTTAAGAGGCAGGATCTGCCCTTAACAAAGCCAAAATGGGTAGGATCCAGTGTTTGTGTGTCCCCAATATATTTATTTCTGAGGTCCATGAAGATCCTTTCCATAGCTTTGCAGACCAACCTAGTCAGGCTTCTGGGGTGATTGTTTGCAGTATCCGTTGAGGCACCACCTTTGTGGAGAGGGTCCACTATTGCTGTACACTGCTCTTTGGGTACATATCATGTGTTAAGGCTGACATTGAACAGTGGTTTTATGTGTGTGTTCAATTCTGCTTGGGGTTCATGTTGGACACAGCCCAGGACATCGTCTGGTCCCATTGATGCTGTGTGTTTTGCTTTGGAGAGGCTGGCTGTTACCTGCACATCTGCGATGTCAGGGGGCCAGCACTCTGCTGGGATAGATATTTGCCCTTTTGGTGGGGAGGGGGGGAGAAGTTTGCACTGAACCTGTCCGCTTGGATGTTGGCAATGTCTGTGGGTTTGTTGCATTGCTTGTCATTTTGCACTAATTCTGAACATACCTGGGGATTCCCACACAGGTTCCTACAATAAGTAAAGAATGCCTTGTGATTATCCTTGGTGTCCTGTACGATTTTTATCTCACAGATGGCCTTAAACAATTTTATGTGTTGACATTGTTTTTCAATAATACTGGTCAGAGATGGCTTCCCTTTTTGTGATTTGGATCTATCATATAGTAGCTTCCTCCTTGTATTGTATGGTTTGTTTATGGCAGGGGTCCACCAAACAGGATGCCTGCCTTTGGAGGATTGGGTCTTGGTTTTATATGGGATTGCATGATCCATGCATTCCTGACGGTGTTCATAGAATGCGTTTATAAAGGGTTATGAGGTCTGGGCCGTATTTTCCACAGACAAAGGGGCTGTGAAGGATCCCACCTCAGTTTTGAGGTGTGTGACATATGCTTTAGTGAACATTTTTCACTGTGGTTTTCTGGCCATGGGCTGGGGTGGGGATGTGAATATCCAGTGAGATTACTATCTGGTGTGATCATACCAGTGAGGGATACACTTCTGTTCCTGGGCACAGAGTCCCCATGTTGGTGATGATCAGGTCCAGTATGTTTTCCCCTCTTGTGGGAGTGGTAGCAAGTTGTTCCATAGCATTTTGGTTTATAAATTCTGGGAACCTTTGGCCTAGGGTGTTGGAGCTAGGGTAATGCTCCCAGTGTATGTTTGGGTAGTTGAAGCTGCCCAATATAATGGTGTTTGGGGAGATCTTCATATTTTCATGTGTTCTCCAGTCGGACAAGTGTGGTTCCTGGGTTTAGGAGGGTGGTCTGTAGCAGGCTATGAACTGGAAGGCGGTTTTACCCACTGTTGGTTACACATGGGTAGTCTCTGATGCTTCATGCTGTGCCACCAACCTGGGGTGTGGGTATCTTTGACAAATATTGATACTCACCCTCCTTTTGTAGTTTGTTCCATGTTTTGCAGCTGTAAAGCATGGTATGAGGTGTACCTGTGAATGCTAGGGTGCTCTTGGGAGCCTTGAACCAGGTTTCTGTTACTGCACAGATATCAACATTCTCCATGCTGAGGAGTGTTTGGAGTGCATGCATCTTGCAGTTTAGACTTCTGGCATTGAGTAGCATTACTTATACTTTCTTATCCCTTGTGATACCTATGGAGGTGGGTTTGTGTTTTGAGCCTTACTTAGAAAAGGCACTATGGGGGTGACAAGAGCCTTTGGCAATATCCAATAGGCCACAGGTGATAGGTGAAATCCATCCCTAGCAAAGCATCACGTCTTGTTGAGCATCTCATCCCAGGCTGACAGGCATTGAATCCCCTTTCACTGACACCAATACTTAAGCCAATTGTTGTAATTGATCATCTTGTCTTCAAATTGTGGCCTCATGTTTGGTGAGGGTAGGATGCTACTGAAGGTCATCAAATTTGCATATACAACATGGTGGTAAATGCTGTTTAGCACTACCTTACATTGCTTAACACATGGCAATCATACCTCAGTGTGTTCTGCTATTTGCTGGAAGAGAAGCATATTGCTGGCCAATACCTCACGGGAATTGGGGAAATATACATGATCACCGACATGTGCTGACATGGCATCCAGGAACTGGTGCAGTGCCCTGGATGCTGATGCCTGTAATATCCCCATCATATCACCAGTTGGTCTCTGAAAGGTATCTGTTGCTAGTATTCTTAGGCCAACACATACCTTGGTTTCCATTGGGATGGGTTCCCCTCTGTTGGTTCTGTGTGTGAGGCGTGGCCTGCACAGCTCCACAATTTGCTGCAGGAGGTCTCTGTCCACTCTATACCGCTCTACTATCTCCAGCTCATGTAACCCCTGATAGGTGACCCTGGGCCTGTACACTCTTCTCTGTCTCCTCACTGTGGGTTGTCCGGCAGCATTTGCATTGTCACCACCCTCAGCATGTTGCATATGTCGTCTTATAACAGCAATGGCAGCCCCTAGCATTTTTTGTCTGAGTGAAGCTTTTTCAGTTTTCACTTCTAGTAGCATACTCCAGTGTTTCACTGTCTCTTGTGAGAAACAAACTGCACTGTTGTTTTTAGAGTTTTAAGTGCTGGGCTGGGCTAGGCTAGTGCTCTGCCTGTGTTATTGCCTGATTTGGATTGTTTTCACCTGCTAGCTCTACTAGTATCACCTGGTAGCTTCCTGCTATTTGTTGTGCTTCCTTTTTCCTTTCTGTTTCCTCAGGGGTAGTGACGCGCATACAAGCGCAAACACGCTCACAGCAGCTCACATGCACTCACATGCTTAGACGGACTAAAACTTGCTTATTCAGGTTAAAACGCGTGCACACCAGCGCAAACGTGCTTACAGGTCTTTAAGCAGCCTTATACATGCTTACTCCGGCTTAAACACGCGCACTCACGCTTCCATGCGTGCACTCTGTCTTACTCAAGTTTACAGGCGCGCACACGCGCACATACCCGCTCAGCAAGAAACTTTGGTGTTATCCACAGTATACACCTTCCATTTCTTGGCTTTCCCTGGCCTACCTGTTGACACACCTATTTCCATGATATCTAACTGACACCTAACAGATGCCACTGTCCTCCAATGAGCTGCACTACTTTCATACATACCCCCCTTGTGATGCCACCTATCTCCTACTCTGTTCCTCCCAATATCCTACTCCTACACTCCACTGACTGTGCTCATTTGCTATGTAAAAATGCAATTCACTATCCTAACACGCATTTACATAGGATTGCCTACTAATGCTTGGTTACATGTCTTAGACTGGGCTTCTCCCCTTAGCAACCCCTACTCGGTGGCCATGTTGTCTTTAGCCTGCTATTCCCTTACATTGAAATTTGACAATTTTCATAAATTCCATGTTTGTGGCTTTTATTGCCTTATTTTATGATTTTTATAGCACACCCCGTTTGCGCGGCGCTGCGCTACGCTTAAACATCGGAAATCGCCGAAAAAAATATATTTTTATTTTAATTTTGCATCAGGGAAACTTTCCAATGGCTATATATTTGGCCATTGGCATGCTTCCTCAACCATATGCAACCTTTATTTGGAGCTGACAAGGCTCCATTGTGCTATTTGCAGAACGGTACTCAGTTGTCAACTGAGTACATTTCTGCAGCTAACACGTCTCCTACTCGGACAGGTTTCTGCTTCCTAGATCGCAAATTTACCTCATTTGCATGCCTTTCAGATGCAAGTCAGGTAATTTGCATATCATAGCCCTCTCCATGTAGGAGACGTGTTAGGAGCTCTCTTACACGCCCCTACAGGCTGTTCGTGGATCGCTCGTTGGACACGATGGCTGCATGGAGTCTTACTCTACTCATAGACTCCATGCAAGCCATTGTGAATCCAGCCCATCATATAACCAATTCACTTATTTCTTTTCTTGCATATTCTAGAAATACATTCCATTGCTCTACCACCTTTTTGCCATGACATTTCTGTAAAACCAAAGCCTTTTAAAGTCTTGTTCTCTTTTATGTGATTTATGATCCAGATGTATGCTTTTGCATTCCATTAGAAATCTGTCCTGTAAGTAATTAATGAAACTATATTACTTACAAACATCATTCTTAATTTAGTTATTTTCAAAGGAATGCATGGTTTATTCTTGAAATTCATTTTAACATTCCATCTTAGTCATTGTGAAGCTGAGTGGAAATATTATGAATCACTCTAAACTGGTCTTAACTTAAAAAGGTATTTAATACAAAAATGGCTCCATGTTTGGAACAACTTCCATATTATATTATATTATATTATATTATATTATACTATATCGTCATTTTTGATAATTATATTGCAATATATGCTAGTTTATATGGCAATTTCCAGAAAGCTGCAATACAGACATTTGGCCTTAAAGGTTTTATTGCTTGTTGAATTATTCGTCAGACTTTTAGCTTCTGCTCTACTGTTATCTAACTCGCAAGTATTACATCTGCCACATTAACTTTCTCCATTTTCCTTTTATGGTTCAATGATGTCAGTAATACTAATTTCCAACAATAGTTATGCTAGAAACTGAAATAAATGTTCTCTGAAAAGCTTTGCTAATGACATGAGTGTATCTGATTACTCATGATTACAGTGTGAGTGCAGCATATGAAGATATATAGTACCTTTTTAGTTGTTTCTCGGCTGCTGCTAATAGATGTATTGAACTTACATCCCTTAGTAGGGTCACACATAAAAGGGTCATCTCAGATCTCAGTGATATAATGAAACAATCTAAAGTGAAAGATGCTATATTTCAAATCAGCGACCATGAATGCATATGCACTGACCATTAAATATTTGCTATACAAATGCAATCATACGTTTGGAAGTATTACTTTCAGAATATGTAGTCTATATGCCTGTGAAATTGTACATGATACAGACACAGTATTAGCATGCTACTGTAGAATGCTAACCACTCTAGATTCATGGGTACTTACTAGACTGTTGTATGTGAGAATCCTAAGTGATCTCACCTTCTATTCCCATGGTAGTTTTTAGCCCTTACATTTTTGCATAGAAATAACCCAGAGGTTGACTGAACAAGGATACGTTGGGATATTTACATGTTTACCCTATCTATGAGGGATAGGGGGGTGCTAAAATGGAGGAAACATTGTGTATACCAATCAAGTCATCTAAATTACATTTAAATAGAATAAGAGAAATACTTTCCTTTATGTGGAGTGGAAGATAGAGTAATTGATTACCATTTATTTAGTCATTTATGTTACTGGATGTTTATGCTACATAAAGTAGCATTGTATACATGGAAAAGGTTTTAGCATCTTTGTGCATAGACATTATTGATCCAATGTGATTATGCTTTTCACTTAGCTGGTCAAGTAATCTTCTTCATTACTATTTCACAACTTCCAGGGTTCGTCACTGACTGTCCAAGATGACAGTGATATTTCATTGGATGAACAATGTGAAAACTGATGAGTGTTACCTATGACTGTGTAATGACACTTAATGGTCCGTACACAGTTACTTTGTTTAAAATCATTTAACTTCACTTGTATTTAAGCATCGTGCTTGTGTGGGTTTGCCCTCAGTTTTCTGGAGCTGCTCAGAGATTGCACTGCTGCGCTGCAAGCAATATCCACTTTTTGTTAGTCTTACAGCAAAGCTTGGTCCATCTAACCCACTCCCCACTAGTAATGACAGTATATACCTGCCATAATGGATGGACAGTTTCCCATCATTTCTCCAGCCAGCTTGATTGACATGGGCATCCTGAGGCAATCCAGCAATTATCTCATATATACTGACAACCAGTTACTCCTAAAACAAGCAAATACAACATGTGAGAGATGTATCTGTACTATGAATTTGGAATCCTCTCACGTAATAACAAATCAAATATCAAACAGGTTGTCAGCACACACACACTTCACCTCTTGCACATAAAAAGCTCACAACACATAAACCCACATATACAGATACTTGCTAAAGATCAGAGACCTCTTATGAGCAAACCTACTGCACATACTGCAGACCCAACAGAATCCACTATATATAATAATACACACAACAGTTTCTCAGCCAATAAGCACCTAAGGCAAAACACCTCAAAACCAAATGTCTTGGTCAGAGATGACTCCATAGTGAGACACACAGATGTCCCCCTCACCAGGCTGGACAAGAATAAGGTCTCCGTCAGCTGCCTGTCAGATGCCAGGATCCATCAGATCATGCATGCACTCACGCCTCTCAACAACAAGTACCTTTAAGACTCTGTCATAGTCCGTGTTGGAGTGAATGACTTGAGACTGGACTATTTGAAGTGAGGCATGACTGAGCTCTCAGATTATGTGTCTCAGGCAGGTATGTCCCTAGCCCTAAGCAGCATTCTACCTTCACTAAGGATGATGCCTCAGTATAAACAAAAGATGACTGATTTCAACAATTGTCTTAGCTTCTGGTGTCAATCCTGAGGGATCCAGTTTCTGTCAGCCTGGGAAGATATGGTCGACAGAAGATGCTGCTTTGCCAGAGATGGTCTTCACCTGTCGTCTCTTGGCTTTCAGTTACTGGCAAAGGTACTTGCCTTCTCCAAAGTGCTTTTTTTAGGCAATGTCATATCAACAAAATTCCAGATATAAAAATAAAATCCAATAGAGACAAACTCAGGGTTATGCTGTTAATGCTAGGAGTCTAAATTGGAAACACCACTCATTGGAAGCACTCCTTACCTTGGAAGATGACAATGTCTGTCCAGTCACATAGACATGGTTCAAGCCTGCAGAGAGCACCCCGGCATACAAGGCTACAATGCCTTCCACACATCAAGACCTCAAAATGAGCATGAAAGAACCAAAGCCAGAGATGCATCCATCTTCATTAAAGACAAATGCACCTCAAGACTGGTCAAACAGTACAACTCACTAGAGCTAATCCAAGTCTAACTAACTAGGTAAAATCCCCTTCCATATCATTGTTAGCTGTAGGTCCCCTACCATGAACTATGAGAACCACTCTACCTACCTGGACCTACTTTAGTCACTCATTATACAACCAAATAAATGGGTTATGGGTGATTTCAGCTATCCTTCCATCAATTGGGAGTCATTTATGAGCACAAACACACTCTCTCTAAGGTTCCTGGACTTTGTTAATACAAATGCTCTGTAACAAATAGTCTGCACCCCCACAAGGGGCTTGAATTTCCTAGACTTAGTACTAATCAACACAGGGGGCCTCTGCACTATCCCCTATGTGTCACCCTCTGGAGTAAGATCTGATCATAAATTAGTCTTGTTTGAAGTAGCAGTCATACCTGACCCTCTTCCCAAAGCAAAAAGGATGAAAAATTTCTCCAGTGTAAACTATAGCCTCCTAAGCAGTGGCATACATAGTTTCAAACCTCCTGCTACCACTGTCAACAATGACTCCTATACAGAACTGTACACAAATGCCCTGCATAAACACCTATACTAATGTATAGACTCAGCTGTACCTGAACAGATCAAAACAAGGTCCTCACAAAAAAAAAAAAAACAAGCCACCCTGGTGGACATCAAGCATAAGTAGGTTACACAACAAGAGGAAGAAACTAATGTCTAAGAACAAGAGGAAACTGACTCAGCAGAGGAAGGACACCATCCACAGCTTGAACAAGCAAATTAGATGTCTTGTAAACTCCTCGAAAGCCAATTATGAAGCTAAACTAACATCCCTAGCTAAGGATAATCATGGGGCATTCTTTAGCTACATCAGAAATCTAAAAGACAAGGCACAGCTTTTTACTGAACTAATAGTGGACAGTACCACTCATACTGACCCTGAGGACATCACCAACCTGCGAGTAGACAGATTTGGTTCAAACTTGACCCCCTCCATCCCCACCAGGCATATCGCAAAGCATAGTTGTCACCAGTCCTCTACCTAGTATCTCCAAAGAGCATCTCATAACTATGTTCTCCATGGCCAAAAACTTAGCCTCTACAGGACCAGATAGCATCCCAAGCTGCCTACTAAATGGTTTAAAAAAAAACCTAATGGAACCACTTGGCACTATCTTCAATCACAGTCTAAGTACTGGCTTTGTCCCAGCAGATTGAAAAACAGCAACAGTAATTCCCTTGCACAAAGGTGGTCCATCAACCAACCCTGGGAACAAAAGACCCAGAAGCCTAACCAGCCTTATCTGTAAGGCCTTGGAGTGAATCATCATGGACCTTATCAACAAAGACATAGGTGACCTTGAAATTCTTGACCTGATCCAATTTGGCTTTGTTAAGGGTAGATCATGCTTATTAAACCAGGTGTACTTCTTTGAGAATGTCACCAAAGCCCTGGATGAAGGCACAACAGTTCATGCAGATGAAGGCAAAACAGTTCATGCAGCCTGTCTTGACTTAGCCAAGGCTTTTGACACAATCTTCCACTCAGGCATCATTGCAAAACTCACCCTGCTGGGAATTAACTCATATGTCTCTAAATGGGTAGACAACTGGCTCAATGACAGAACACATACATTCAAAGTTAGAGATTTCACATCTACCAGCAGACCGGTTACTAGTGGTGTACCAAAAGGATCAGTGGTGGGCCCCCTACTGTTTGGAATCTATTTCTCAGAAGTCCAGGTGAAAATAAATGGCTTGTGGCTTATCAAGTTTGCCAATGACTGCAAACTGGGTGCAGTCATTGAGACTCCCAGCAATGTTGACATACTACAAAAAGGGCTTAAACAGACAAATGATTGGTGTTGAAGTTATGGACTTAAACTAAATGCAAAAAAAAAATGTGTTGTCATTCCTTTTGGTAAAGGGGAAGTCCCTGCAAATTACAATATTAACAGGACCCCCCCCCCTTAGCTCAAACCCTATGGTGACAGATTTGGGAGCACAGGTTGATATCAGCCATAGTTTCAATCACCATGTGTCCACAGTGGACAGGAAGGCCTTCTATGTTGCACATCTCATAAGTAAGGGCATCGCATCCAAAGCTAAGGTGGTTATAACTCCCCTGCACTCATCCCTCATCAGACACTAATAGAGTACCATGCTCCCTTCTGTATGTATCTCACCAGACACCTGCAGCAGCAACTGGAGAGACCTCAGAGGTTTATTACCAAGAAAATTCAGGGCCTTCAACACATGACCTACATGGACAGACTGAAAGCCCCGTCACTGTACTCTTTACCTTATAGGGCTGCTGAGAGGTGACTTGTGCCTGGCCTACAGATCATTCTCAGACCCTGCCCTAATGGAAATGCTGCACATCCACAAGCCAAATGGTACAAGATTCACTTGCTCTAGGGATCTTAACCTAGCCTGCAACATTAACAGGACATGCCAGAGAGACAGATATGTCTCCCAGAGATTGCCACTCCTCTGGAACAAACTTCCAGTTCACATAAAATACAACTCCTCAAAGACCCTATTTACATGTAACTTAGGCAACTGCTCTATATTTACAGCACCATTCTATGATCAACACCGTCTGCCTTATCCAAGAGTGACATAGGTGACGCCCCAGGGTAAATTTATGGTCTCCCATCCAGTTGGTCAATAAGGGAACAATGGTATAACATGGCTAGGGACCAAGGGCCAATAGCCTAGTAACTTCCTATGAACCCATGAACCTATTTTGGGTCCAAATGGAGAGATGATAAAATCAGCAAGCACATGAGAGTAGTATTGTTGAAACTGAATTCATCCGCAAGTCTTGGTGAGCCCCTTCATGAGGTAGATGCTGTTTTTTTACAAAACTTAACCAAGGCAACACTGATATATAGAGACTGTATTTTATATACTGTGTATAATGGACAGAACTAGGTTAACAAATAAAAAAGACAGCTGGGTACACAAATTCCAGGATAAAAAAGTGCCTAATCCTGGTAGCTGCACTGGTGCCGGGACTGGAAAAAATGACAGTTTTGAATCCTCAAGACATAGAAACATTCCTACAATGGGTTAGACCAGGCTTAGGGGGAGGATGACCCCCCCCCCCGA
Source organism: Protopterus annectens (assembly GCF_019279795.1). Classification (NCBI taxonomy): domain Eukaryota; kingdom Metazoa; phylum Chordata; order Ceratodontiformes; family Protopteridae; genus Protopterus; species Protopterus annectens. The sequence goes on along the minus strand of NC_056742.1, from coordinate 22,200,088 downwards.
TTGTAGAAAGAAGTGTAGTCCACAAAAATTACAAAAACTGATAGGCCAAAAAAGAGCCGTAAAGATGTTAGAGTGGACAATTCCAGATAAGAAAGAAGTTATGTATTGCTACTATTATGCAAGAACCCCAGAATTTCCAGACAGAAGATATACAAAAAGATTAAGAGAAAAATTAGAAGAAAGAAAAATACTTGCACAAGAAAAACTGTCAAAAGCTTCAAATGCAAATGTTTGTTCATTAATGCAAAAAAAATCATGAAAAACATTATATAGACCAAGAAACCTTAGGCCATTTGGAAAAAGAAGCAACTGAATAAGTGCAAAAATATAAAGAACAAAATCTAGAGATTTTTGAAAGTTATAAAAAAGAAATATGGGCATGAGAATGAAAGAAAGATCTGATATGGTGCAATATTTATATAAAGGAACAATCCAAATTAATCAATACCAAAAAGCAGCCCCAAAGATAATTGAAGAGAAATACAGGCAAAGGCATTCAGATATGGAAAATTTCACAATACAAAAAAATAAGATCACCAAGGGGGGGATGTAGAACAGAAGATTAGTAAAGTAGAGGTTAAAAAAAACAGAAGCAGAATTTATGGAACACCTGTGAAGCGAAGGATTTAATATAAAATGTCTAACACAGGTTATGTCACAGCATGATGAAACAATGAGTCCTCCAAGTAAGGAGAAACAGGAGGAGTGTGAGACATCTGAAGAAGAAATATAGACATGAGAAAGAAAAAGAGATGTAATATGCTGCAGTATTTATATAAATTAGAAAACAAAACTAATCAATACAAATAGAGTAGCAACAAAGATACCTGAAGAGAAATACAGGCAAAGGAATCCAGATATGGAAAATTTTCTAAACAAAAAAACTAAGAAAACAAAGAGGGAAAGTAGAAAGGAGGATTAGTAATGGAGAAGTTAAAGAAATAGAAACTGACTTTATGAGGTTATGCAAATTGAAGGATTTAGTGTAGAAAATCTAACAGATAACACCATAGCAGGATAGAATAATGAATCCCCAAATTAAGGAGAAAACAGCGGGAAACATCTAATCAGTTGCCATATGAAGATACCTTGGAGCCTTCAGCAGAAAACCAATATAAGAGTTCAGCTGGAGTTACCCAGCAAGGAAAGTAAAGGGAACTGTGGCAACTCTGACAGAGTCAGTCAGTTTTGTGGAGTGATAGGTCAGTGAGTTCCCATATGAAAGAGGAAAGGATGACACAGGATGAAACTGAAAAGAATGTGGCACATGAAGATGCCCTGGAGCTTTCTGTATAATGCCCACAGGAAATGGAGAACAAGAATGTGCCCTCAGTTTAGAAGAAAATGATCTAAGGGAAGAGTTGTTTGATTTTATAGAGATGGATAGGCATATTAAGATCAATGAAAGAAATAGACTACAAAACGTCACTAAGACCCAAAATGCTAGATGTTTGATAAAACAAACGAAAGCAGTAATCAGAATTGTTCATTGAAATTCATACCATATAACAGAAGCAAATATGATATATTACTGTGCAGCTGAATTAATAATTATATAGAAATTAAAACAAGAAGTATCACTGTTAGAAGAGTACAGAAGAGGGAAGAGATCAACAAAAATACCCAGAAAGACAGATGTGATAAAAGCAATGCGCAGCATCAAAACAGATCAGGAGCTAACGTAAATTACTGCAAATAATAAACTAAAGATATCAACGCAAGCAAAAAACATAGAAGATATGCAGATAAATATAAAGGAAAAGTACAAAATAAGCAATTTATTGATAACCCAAAATGTTTTATAGATAATTGGGAAAAAAGACAAAAGGAATTGAAACACCACCAAAAAAGATTATAGCAAAGATGCTGGATGAATACAAGAAGTAAAGGAAAGAATAAGAAGTTCAAATGTACAGGATATGCAATGGGATGAAGTAACGGCCAGGGAGATTGAAACTAAGTTAAGAAAGGTTCCTAAATGGAAAACCCAGGTCCCAGATGCAGTACCCAGCTTCCGGCTAAAAGTATTAACATCTTTGCATAAATATTTCGCCATGAGTAAGAACTATTTGTATGCACACCCAAAACAGACACCAGCCTGGTTAACAACAGGAAAAACAATACTCCTCCTGAAAGTGAACCTGCAAGCTATCCTAAAAACTACAAACCAATAACCTGCCTTCCAACGATGTATAAACTATACACTGGCACTGATGACAATAGAGTTTATTATCATTTAGAAGAAAACTCAATCATGGCAATAGAACAAAAGGGTAACAAAAGAAATCCATATGGAAGAAAGGATCATTTGTTGTTAAATAAAGTCATAATGAAGAACTGTAAAAGGGGGAAGACTCTAAGTATGGCATGGACGGACTTCAGAAAAAGCATTGGACAGCATCCCACATTCATGGATAAAAGAGTGTTTACATATGCATAAGATACACCCTACACTGATCTATTACATTACAGTGACCATAAAACAGTGCCAAACCACTTTGGAGTTAAGCCAGAAAAAGGACAAATTATTATTCCAGGGATAAATGTTCAAAGGGGGATATTCCAGGGTGATTCTTTTTCACTGCTGATTTTTTGTCTTAACATTAGCCCATTAAGCTGTCTTCTTCTTCTTTCGGCTTTTCCCAGTTAGGGGTTGCCACAGCGGGTCACCTGGCTGCTCATGATTGGCAGTGGAGTTTTATGGTGTCTAGTTGCCAGCCCGGCACCCAACCTTCCACAGAAGGCACACACATGCATGCCTAGAGCCAATTTAGAGTGTCCAATCCACCTACAGCATGTCTTTGGGATGTGGGAGGAAACCGGAGCACCCAGAGGAAACCCACGTGACCACAGGGAGGGCATGCAGACTCTGCACAGAAGGCACCCCAGCCGAGAATCAAACCGAAGAACCTCTTGCTGTACGGTGACAATGCTAACCGCTGCACCACCATGGCCACCCATTAATCCATTAAGCTGTCTACTTAACAAATTAGGTCATGGCTACAGTTTGACTCCCAGAAAATAGCAAAGTGTAAAGACTTCTCATCTTCTTTTTGTGGATGATTTAAAACTATATAGTTTGTAAGATGAGGAACTGAAAGCACAACTGCAAATGGTCAAAACTTTCTCAGATGATATAAGAATGTCATTTGGTCTTGATAAATGTGCAAAAGCAACCTTTAAAGCAGGAAAGCTGCAGCAGCAAGAAATTATCAGTCTGGGACAGGAACATGATTTAAAAGAACTTGAGGAAGAGGGAGTATATAACTATATGGGAATAGCTGAAAAATGAACAATAGAACATGAACAAATGGGAATGAAACCTAGTAAGGAATATTTTATAAGACCAAAATTAGTGTTGAAAACAGCTCTGATGTCTAGAAACAAAGTCCAGGCTATAAACCAGTTTGCTCTTCCTGTCCTAACTTACAGTTTTGGAATGACTGACTGGCCCCAAAAGGTACTGAACCAGCTGGACAGGAATACAAGAAAAATGCTACATCCTTATCAAATCATCATCATCATCATCTTCTTTCGGCTGTTCCTGTTAGGGGTCACCACAGCAGATCACCTGTTTCCATTTCTTCCTGTTCTCTGCGTCTTGCTCTGTCACACCAACCACCTGCATGTCCTCTCTCACCACATCCATAAACCTTATCTTAGGCCTTCCTCTTTTCCTGTTACCTGGTAGCTTCATCCTTAGCATCTTTTTCCCAATATACTCAACATCCCTCCTCAGCACATGTCCAAACCAGCGTAATCGTGCCTCTCTGGCTTTGTCTCCAAACCTTCCAACCTGGGCTGACCCTCTAATATGCTTATTCCTAATCCTGTCCACCCTCGTCACACCCATTGCAAATCTTAACATCTTTAATTCTGCCACATCCAGCTCAAACTCCTGCCTTTTTGTCAATGCCACTGTCTCTAACCCATATAACATAGCTGGTCTCACTACCCTCTTGTAGACCTTCCCTTTCACTCTAACAGGTACTCGTCTGTCACAAATCACTCCTGACACTCTTCTCCACCCACTCCATCCTGCCTGTACTCTCTTCTTCACCTCTCTTCCACACTCACCGTTACTCTGAACTATTGACCCCAAGTATTTAAACTCATCCACCTTCGCCACCTCTACTCCTTGCATCCTCACCATTCCTCTATCCTCCCTCTCATTCACACACATATATTCTGTCTTAGTCCTGCTGACCTTCATTCCTCTTCTTTCTAGAGAATATCTCCATCTCTCCAGGGTCTCCTCAACCTGTTCCCTACTCTCACTACAGATCACAATGTCATCTGCAAACATCATAGTCCACGGGGACTCCTGTCTGATCTCGTCTGTCAACCTGTCCATCACCATTGCAAATAAGAAAGGGCTCAGAGCTGATCCTTGATGTAACCCCACCTCCACCTTAAATGCATCCATCACTCCCAGCGCAGACCTCACTGCTGTCACACTACCCTCGTACATATCCTGTACCACTCTTACATACTTTTCTGACAATCCTGACTTCCTCATACAATACCACAACTCCTCTCTAGGCACCCTGTCATATACTTACTATAAGTCTACAAAAACACAATGCAACTCCTTCCAACACTCTCTGTACTTCTCCATCAACACTCTCAGAGCAAAGATCGCATCTGTAGTGTTCTTTCATGGCATGAAACCGTACTGTTGATCACTAATCATCACGTCCCTTCTTAACCTTGCTTCCACTACTCTTTTCCATAACTTCATGCTGTGACTGATCAATTGTATCCCTCTGTAATTACTACAGCTCTACACATCACCCTTATTCTTAAAAATCGGTACCAAAACACTTTTTCTCCATTCCTCAGGCATCCTCTCACTTTCCAAGATTTCATTAAACAATCTGGTTAAAATCTCCACTGCCATTTCACCTAAACACCTCCATGCTTTCACAGGTATGTCATCTGGGCCAACAGCCTTTCCATTCTTCATTCTCTTCATAGCTGTCCTTACTTCCTCCTTGCTAATCCATTGTACTTCATGATTTACTATCCCTACATCATCCAACCTTCTCTCCCTCTCATTCTCTTCATTCATCAGCCCCTCAAAGTACTCTTTCCATCTCCTCAACACACTCTGCTTGCTTGTGAGTATGTTTCTCTCATTATCCTTTATCACCTTTACCTGCTGCACATCTTTCCTAGCTCGATCCCTCTGTCTAGCCAATCGGTATAGGTCCTTTTCTCCCTCCTTAGTGTCCAACCTTTCATACAACTCTTCATATGCCTTATCCTTAGCCTTCGCCACCTCTCTCTTTGCCATGCACCTCATCTCCTTATACTCCTGTCTACTTTCTTCATCTCTCTGACAATCCCACTTCTTCTTTGCCAACCTCTTTCTCTGTATACTCTCCTGTACTTCCTCATTCCACCACCATGTCTCCTTGTTGTCCTTCCTCTGTCCAGATGTGATACCAAGCACCTTTCTAGTCATCTCCCTTACTAGCTCTGTTGTAGCTACCCAGCTATTTGGTAACTCTTCACTGCCACCCAGTGCCTACCTTAACTCATCCCTGAACTCCACCTCACAATTATCCTTTTTCAATTTCCACCACTTGATCCTTGGTGCTGCCCTCACACTCCTCCTCCTCTTCTTGATAACCAATGTCATCCTACAAACCACTATTCTATGCTGCCTAACAACACTTATTCCGGTCACCACTTTACAGTCTCCAATCTCCTTCAAACTGGACCTCCTACATAAGATATAATCCACCTGTGTGCATCTTCCTCCACTCTTGTATGTCACCCTATGCTCCTCCCTCTTGTTAAAATATGTATTCACCACAGCCATGTCCATTCTTTTCACAAAATCCACTACCATCTGACCTTCTGCATTCCTTTGTTTAACACCATACCTAGCCATCACTTCCTCATCCCCTCTGTTCCCTTCACCAACATGCCCGTTGAAATCTGCTCCAATCACCTCTCTCTCACCTTTGGGTACAGTCATCACTACTTCATCCAATTCACTCCAAAATTTTTCTTTCTCATCCATTGCACACCCAACTTGTGGAGCATACGCACTAACAACATTCATCATTACACTATCAATTTCCAACTTCATAAACATCACTCTATCCGACACTCTTTTCACCTCCAAAACACTCTCAGCATACTGTTCCTTCAGAATAACTCATACGCCATTTCTCCTCCCATCCACACCATGATAAAACAATTTGAACCCACCTCCGATACACCTAGCCTTACTCCCCTTCCATCTGGTCTCTTGCACACACAATATACCAACCTTACTTCTGTCCATCATATCAGCTAGCTCTCTCCCTATACCAGTCATACTGCCAACATTCAATGTTCCGACCCTCACTACCACAGTCCTAGCCTTTCTCCTCTCCTCCTGCCTTTGGCCATGTCTTCCGCCTCTTCTCCTCCTTCGGCCAACAGTTGCCCAATTTCCACCAGCACCCTGTAGGCTAACAGTATTGGTGGTGGTCGTTGTTAACCCGGGCCTCGACCGATCCGGTATAAAAGTTTATCAGAAACATGTTGGTGTCTAGCAAGAATGAAATCAAACCAGAAGTAAATAAAAGTCAGGCAGCAACTAAATGTGTCAAAACACAAAAGAAAGAATATAAGGTGATGGATCAGATAAGAAAGGAAGCAATGTGGAAATGCATATATTCTTGACCTGATCCAATTTGGCTTTGTTAAGGGTAGATCATGCTTATTAAACCAGGTGTACTTCTTTGAGAATGTCACCAAAGCCCTGGATGAAGGCACAACAGTTCATGCAGATGAAGGCAAAACAGTTCATGCAACCTGTCTTGACTTAGCCAAGGCTTTTGACACAATCTTCCACTCAGGCATCATTGCAAAACTCACCCAGCTGGGAATTAACTCATATGTCTCTAAATGGGTAGCCAACTCTTGGAACAACTTCATGCTGATCAGGGCTGAACAGGAATGGTTAAGGAGTGATGAATTAAAACCAAAAGACAAAAGGTTAATATTGGCTGCCTAGTAGTAGGCTCAATGGGCCTTATAAAAAAAGAATTTACAATCATAATTAGAAATGTTACCAATACATGTAACTCCATATGAATTACAGAACAAGTCAGTTCTAGGAACATTTTGGATGCTGCGTAGAGCACTTCTGGATAACATCAAAGATTGAAACAATACTAATCTCCTGAACTTAAATGCTTTGACTAAGGAATGGGGTCCATTGCAATTGTTGTATTAGAAACCCAAAGGACTTAGAGAAGTTAAACCAAG